>NW_026688313.1:0-93135 GCF_030445035.2 Dasypus novemcinctus | reverse complement strand
TTCTCTCCTTATGCCAATACCATGCTGTTTTCACCACCGTAGCTTTATAGTATGTTTTGAAGTCAAGTAGTGTGATTCCTGCAATTTCGTTTTTCTTTTTCAGTATGTCTTTGGCTATTCGGGGTCTCTTTCCTTTCCAAATAAATTTCATAGTTAGTTTTTCTAGTTCCTTAAAGAAGGCTGCGTTGATTTTTATTGGGATTGCATTGAATGTGTAGATCAGTTTTGGTAGGATAGACATCTTAATAATGTTCAGTCTTCCTATCCATGAACAAGGAATAGTCTTCCATTTATTTAGGTCTTCTTTGATTTCCTTGAACAATCTTGCATAGTTCTCAGTGTATAAGTTCTTTACCTCTTTAGTTAAATTTATTCCTAAGTATTTGATTTTTTTATTTACTATTGTGAATGGCATTTGTTTTTTGATTTCCTCCTGATCTTGCTCATTATTGGTGTACAGAAATGCTACTGATTTTTGCGCATTGATCTTATAAACTGCGACTTTACTAAACTCATTTATGAGTTCTAGAATCTTCGTTGTAGATCTCTCAGGGTTTTCTATGTATAGGATCATGTCATCTGCAAATAATGAAATTTTTACTTCTTCCTTTCCAATTTGAATGCCATTTATTTCTGGTTCTTGCCTCAGTGCTCGAGCAAGTACTTCTAAGACAATGTTAAATAGGAGGAGAGACAGTGGGCATCCTTGTCTTTTTCCTGAGTTTAGAGGGAAGGAGTCTAGGATTTCTCCATTGTAAACAATATTGGCTTTAGGTTTTGCATATATACTCTTTATCATGTTCAAAAAATTCCCTTGTATTCCAATCTTTTGGAGTGTTTTTATCAAGAAAGGGTGCTGTATTTTGTCAAACGCTTTTTCGGCATCAATAGATATAATCATGTGATTTTTTTCCTTCAATCTGTTTATATGGTGTATTACGTTGATTGATTTTCTTATGTTGAACCATCCTTGCATACCTGGGATGAGTCCCACTTGGTCGTGGTGTATAATATGTTTAATGTGTTGTTGAATACGATTAGCAAGTATTTTGTTAAGTATTTTTGCGTCTAGGTTCATTAGAGAAATTGGTCTGTAATTTTCCTTTCTTGTGATGTCTTTGTTTGGCTTTGGTACTAGGGTAATGTTGGCATCATAGAAGGAGTTGGGTAATGTTCTTTCTGTTTCGATTTTTTGGAATAGTTTCAGCAGGATTGGTGTCAGTTCTTTCCAGAATGTTTTGTAGAATTCACCTGTGAACCCATCTGGCCCTGGGCTCTTCTTAGTTGGGAGATTTTTAATAACTGATTCTATGTCTCTGCTTGTGATTGGTTTGTTAAGATCATCAATTTCGTCTTTTGTCAATATGGGCTGCTTATGTGTTTCTAGGAATTTGTCCATTTCCTCTAGATTGTCATTTTTGTTGGAATATAGTTTTTCAAAATATCCTCTTATGATAGTCTTTATTTCTCTGGGGTCAGTGGTGATATCGCCTTTCTCATTTCTTATTTTGTGTATTTGCATCTTCTCTCTTTTTTTCTTTGTTAGTGTCGCTAAAGGTTTGTCAATTTTGTTAATCTTCTCAAAAAACCAGCTCTTGGTCTTGTTTATCTGTTCAAGTGCTTTCTTATTTTCTATTTCATTTAGTTCTGCTCTTATCTTTGTTATTTCCTTCCTTCTTCTTCCTGTTGGGTTACTTTGTTGTTCTTTTTCTAATTCCTTCAAATGTGCAGTTAGTTCTTCAATTTTTGCTCTTTCTTCTTTTTTGATATATGAATTTATGGCTATAAACTTCCCTGTCAGTACTGCTTTTGCTGCATCCCATAAATTTTTGTATGTTGTGTTATCATTATCATTTGTTTCAAGGTAGTCATTGATTTCTTTTGAGATTTCCTCTTTGACCCACTGTTTTTCTAAGTGTGTGTTGTTTAATTTCCAAATCGTGGTGTGAAATCTGGGCTTCTGTCCCTTGCAAATCTCCAGCTTGACTCCACTGTGGTCAGAGATAATGTTTTGTATGATTTCAATCTTTCTGAATTCGTTCAGCCTTTCTTTGTGGCCTAGCATATGATCTATCTTGGAGAATGATCCATGTGCGCTTGAGAAAAATGTATATCCTGCTGTGTTTGGGTGTAGCGATCTATATATGTCTATTAGATCCAGCTCCTCTAATTTACTATTCAGATGTTTTGTTTCTTTGTTGATCTCTTTTGAGATGTTCTGTCCAGAGTTGATAGTGGTGTATTTAAATCCCCCACTATAATTGTAGATGTATCTATTCTTTCACTTAGTTTTTCCAGCGTTTGCCTGACGTATTTAGAGGCACCCTTCTTAGGGGCATAGATATTTATGGTTGTTCGATCTTCTTGACAGATTTTCCCTTTCACTAAAATGTAGTATCCTTCTTGGTCTCTCACAATTGTTTCACATTTAAAGTCTATTTTGTCTGATATTAATATAGCTACTCCTGCCTTTTCTTGGTTATTGTTAGCTTGTATGATTGTTTTCCAGCCATTCACTTTCAATCTCCATGCGTCTCTGGGTCTAAGATGTGTCTTTTGTAGACAGCAGACGGATGGGTCATATTTCCTTATCCAATGTCCCAGTCTGAATCTTTTGATAGGTGATTTTAATCCGTTGACATTCAATGTTATTACTATCAAGGAATTATTTGTGTTAGCCATATTTTGATTGGATTTGTGTTTGTCATATTTTGTTAGTATATTTTTTTTGTCTTTTTTTTTTTTGTTGTTGGTCTTATACTCTCCTCCAACTTTGCCTTTCCTGTTTTTTCCTTTCTTCCTGCAGAACTCCCTTTAGAATTTCTTGAAGGGGAGGTTTCTTGTTGGTATACTCTTTCAGTTTCTGTTTGTCTGCGAATATTTTGAACTCTCCATCATGTTTGAATGCTAGTTTAGCTGGATAGAGTATTCTTGGTTGGAAATTTTTTTCCTTTAGTACCTTGACTATATCATACCACTGTCTTCTTGCCTCCATGGTTTCAGAAGAGAAATCAGCACTTAATCTAATTGAGCTTCCTTTGTATGTGATGGTTTTCTTTTCTCTTGCTGCTTTTAGGATTTTCTCTTTGTCTTGAGCATTGGATAATTTGACAAGTATATGTCTTGGGGTGGGCCTGTTGGGGTTTATGACTTGTGGAGTGCGATGTGCTTCTTGGATATGTACATCTGTCTCTTTTAGTAGATTTGGGAAGTTTTCAGTCATTATTTCCTGCAACACTCCTTCTGACCCCTTTCCCTTCTCTTCACCTTCTGGAATGCCTACAATACGTATGTTTGAGCGTTTTGCATTGTCATTCAGGTCCCTAAATCCTACTTGGATTTTTTCTATCTTCTTATTGACCCCTTCTACTATCTGTTTGATTTCTGATGTACTGTCTTCCACATCACTAATTCTCTGCTCTGTCTCTTCTAGTCTGCTGATATTTGCTGCAAGTGTATTTTTGATTTCTTGAACTGTGGTGTTCATTCCCATCATATCTGTTATGTTTTTGCGTATGTCTGCAATTTCCCCTCCAAGTGATGTCTTCATGTTGTTAACCTCTTTCATTACTGCATCAAATTTGTCGGTGATAAATGTTCTGAGATCTTTCATTGCTTGTGCCAAGTTTTGCTCCCCTTCGTGATTATTGGTTGGTTGATTGGATTCAGCCATGTTTTCCTGATTATTGGTTTGGTTTGTAGATTTTTGTTGCTTTCTGGTCATCTCTTTATTTTGATGAATTTAATCAGTTCCTTAGCTTCTTTGTCTGCTCTTGGAGGTTAATTAGTTGTTATTTTTGCATAGGTGTTATATCTTCTCTTTGTCACTTTTTTTCTTCTTATTCTTGTTACTTGTTGTTGGTTAAGTTCACTTTAGAGGAAAGTATTAGTGTTGGGGAAAGGCAATTTTGTAAGCAAGGGAAAAGTGTAAGGTAGTATTGGTGATGTATGTTAACAAAGCAAGAATATGAGATCTGGGAGGATGGAGGTTACATTTATGTAGATTGTATAGAGTTATAGCTGTAGGTAGAGTACCTTTTATGAAGTAGATTACTGAATATGGGGGGAATATGGTATGAACTACAAAGCTATTGTTTTCATGAGAGAGGGAAAAAGAAAAGAAAGGTAATAGTTTCAAGAGTGGATACCAGACAGAAAACAGAACAAAGGTATTAGAAATTAAGAGTTAGACACATTGTGGATCACAGAACGGGAGGTGGGGGGTGGAATATAGGAGAGACAGTAGATGATAGTGGATATCAAGATGCAGGGGAAGGGGGATAGTGTAGGTAGCCTAAATTAGTTCAAACAGAAATGAGGCAGTGGAGGATTGGAGAACCTAGCAAATGTGAGGTGTTCCCTGTAGCACCTATTGTATACTTGAATTAAAATAAAATAAGTGGAAGATGAGGGACAAGAGGGAAAGAGAAAACCGAAAAAAAAACTAATTATAATAAAGAAAAAAAGAAAGACAAGAAGAAAGGAAGAAAGAAAAAGTGGATGGGCAAACGGTGGGGGACGGATAGGGGGAAGAGAGATACAGGTATACACGTGTCACAATTGCAACACTATCTAAAACAACAACTTACCCCCGCTTTGCCGAAAACCCCCCCCGTCTGTCTGCCCAAATGGGTCTGCAAGCACCTCACTTCCCACAAACCCCCAATAGGCCGCCCAGGGCCCACGAACTCCCCAGTACTGCCGATGCGCCAAAAAAAACCAAACAAACAAAAAAAAAAACAAAAAACAGAAACCCCTCCGCAGGCCCAGCTCCGCCCGCTGCAGCCCGTCGTGGAGGCCTGGACCGGCTCTGCCTGGCTCAGTATGCCCCCGTGGCCCAGCCCGGCTACGCCCGGCTCCGCTCGCTACAGTGGCCCAGCCCGGCTCCGCCGTCCGCCTCTCGCCGCCGCGGCCTGCACCGGCCCAGCCCGGCTCCGTACGCTCCCGCGGCGCAGCCCGGCAACACCTGGCTCCGCTCGCTACAGCGGCCCGGCCTGGCTCCGGCGTCCGCCCGTCACCGCCGCGTCCTGGACCGGCCCCGCCCGGCTCCGTAAGCCACCGCGGCCCGGCCCGGCTATGCCCGGCTCCGCTCGCTACAGTGGCCCGGCCCGGCTCTGGCGTCCAGCTCCCTCTTTAAAGCTACCTGAAAAAGCATGGTTACATATGATTTACTTCTGAGAAATAAGCATTGAGTTCAGAGATTTTGTGGCTATCTCCTTTCCTTCAGTATTTGTGCTGACATTCCTATCTCTAAAACAAGCTTTTATACTATAGGAAAGCATAACCGGGGGTATAGGAGCTAACTTTAAACCTACCTGAAAAAGCATGGTACATATGATTTACTTCTGAGAACTAAGCATTGTGTGCACAGATTTTGCAGATATCTCCTTTCCTTCAGTTTTTGTGCTAACATTCCTATCTCTAAAACTAGCATTTCCTATAAAGAAAAGCATAACCGAGGGTATATCAGCTCACTCTTTAAACATAAATGCAAGAACATGGCACATACGATTTTTTTCTAAGAAATAAGCATTGTCTGAATAGATTTTGCAGCTATCTCCTTTCCTTCATTTTTAGTACTAACATTGCTATCTCGAAAACTAGCATTTACTATATACTAAAGCATAACGGAGGGTATAGCAGTTAGCTCTTTAAACATAATTGAAACAACATGGCACATATGAATTACTTCTGAGAACTAAGCATTCTGTGCAGAGATTTTATGCTATCTCCTTTCCTTCAGTTTTTGTGCTATCATTCCTATCTCTAAAGCTACCATTTCCTATATAGGAAAGAATAATCGAGGGTATAGCACGTCACTCTTTAAACCTACTTGATAGAGGATGTCACATGTGCTTTACTATAGGGAAATAAGCCTTGAGTGCAGAAATTTAGAGGCTATCTCCTTTCCTTCAGGTTTGTGCTAACATTCTTATCTCTAAAACTAGCATTTACACTAGAGGAAAGCATAATCGGTGGTATAGGTGCTAACTCTTTAAAACTACCTGAAAATGCATGGTACATATGATTTACTTCTGAGAACTAAGCACTGTGTGCAGCGATTTTGCAGCTATCTCGTTTCCTTCAGTTTTTGTGTTAACATTCCTTTATCTAAAACCAGCATTTACTATATAGGAAAGCATAACCGAGGGTATAGAAGCTAACACTTACACCTACTTGAAAGATCATGTCTCATGTGCTTTAGTTTAGGGAAATAAGCATTGAGTGCAGAGATTTTGCAGCTATATCTTTTCCTTTAGTTTTCGTGCTAAACGTCATATCTCTAAAACTAGCATTTACTATATACTAAAGCATAACCAAGGGTATAGCAGCCAACTCTTTAAACCTAAATGAACCTATATGGCACATATGATTTACTTCTGAGAACTAAGCATTGTGTGCAGAGATTTTGCAGCTATCTCCTTTCCTTAATTTTTAGTCTAACATTACTATCTCTAAAACTATCATTTACTATACACGAAAACATAACTGAGGTTATAGCAGTTAACTTTTTAATCCTAAATGAAACAACATGGCACATATGATTTACTTCTGAGAACAAAGCATTGTGTTCAGGGTTTTTGCAGCTCTCTCCCTTCCTTCAGTTTTTGTGCTAACAATGCTATCTCTAAAACTCTCATTTCCTATATAGGAAAGCATAACTGTAGGTAGAGCAGCTAACTCTTTAAACCTAAATGAAACAACATGGCACATATGATTTACTTCTTAGAACTAAGCATTTTGTGCAAAGATTTTGCAGCTATCTCCTTTCCTTCAATTTTAGTGCTAACATTACTATCTCTAAAACTAGCATTTACTGAATATGAAAGCATAACTGAGAGTATAGCAGTTAACTCTTTAAACCTAAATGAAACAAGATGGAACATATGATTTACTTCTGAGAACTAAGCATTGCGTGCAGAGATTTTGCAGCTATCTCCTTTCCTTTACTTTTTTGCTAACATTCATATCTCTAAATCTAGCATTTCCTATATAGGAAAGCATAACCGAGGGTATGGCACCTAACTCTTTAAACCTAAATGAAACAACATGGCCCATATGGTTTCCTTCTGAGAACTAAGCATTGTGTTCAGAGATTTTGCAGCTATCTCCTTTCCTTCAGTTTATGTGATAACATTCATATCTCTAAAACTAGCACATACTATATACTGTAGCATAACCGAGGGTATAGCAGCTAACTCTTTAATCATATCTGAAAAAGCATGGAACATATGATTTACTTCTGACAACTAGGCTTTGTGTGCAGTGATTTTGCAGCTATCACCTTTCCTTCAGTTTTTCTGCAAACATTCCTATCTCTAAAGCTCACATTTCCTATATAGGAAAGCATAAGCGAGGGTATAGCAGCTAACTCTTTAAAACTAAATGAAACAACATGGCACATATGATTTCCTTCTGAGAACTAAGCATTGTGTGCAGAGATTTTGCAGCTATCTCCTTATCTTCAGTTTTTGTGCGAAGATTCCTATCTCTAAAACTAGCATTGCCTATGTACGAAAGCCTAGAGAGGGTATAGCAGCTAAATCTTTAAACCTACCTGAAAAAGCGTGGTACATATGATTTATTTCTGAGAACTAAGCGCTGTGTGCAGAGATTTTGCAGCTATCTCCTTTCCTTCAGTATTTGTGCTAACATTCCTTTCTCCAAACCTAGCATTTACACTATAGGAAAACATAACCGGGGGTATAGCAGCTAACTCTATAAACCTAAATGAAAAAACATGGCTCATATGATTTACTTCTGAGAAATAAGCATTGTGTGCAAAGATTTTGCAGCTATCTCCTTTCCTTCAGTTTTTGTGCTAACATTCCTATCTCTAAACCTAGCATATACACTATAGGAAAGCATAACAGGGTGTAAAGCCGCTAACACTTTAAACTTACCAGGAAAATCATGGTACATATGATTTACTCCTGAGAAATAAGCATTGTGTGCAGAGATTTTGCAGCTATCTCCTTTCCTTCAGTTTTTGTGCTAACATTCTTATCTCAAAACTAGAATTTCCTATATAGGAAAGCATAAACGAGGGTATAGCTGGTAACTCTTTTTTTTATTGACTTTGTAATAATATTACTTAAAATATATATATATATATATGAGATCCCAATGAACCCTACCACCTCGAGCCCATCTCAACCCCCCAGTAACACACCTTCCCATCATCATGACTCATCCATTGCATTTGGCAAGTACATCCTTGGGCATCTCTGCACCTCATGGTCAGTGGTCCACATTATGGCCCATAATCTCCCCCATTCCATTCAGTGCGCCCTGTGAGGATTTACAATGTCCGGAGATTGCACCTGAAGCACCATCCAGGGCAGCTCCTTGTCCCAATGACGACTCCACCTCTCATCTCTTCCTGCCTTTCCCCATACCCATCAGGCATCGTGTCCACTTTTCTCAATCCAATGCCACCTTTTCTATGTGGACCTTGGATTGGTTGTGTCCATTGCACCTCTATGTCAAGAGGAGGCTCAGATTCCACATGAATGCTGGATGCAATCCTCACACTTTCAGTTGTAATCACTCTAGGCTGCATGGTGTGGTGGTTGTCCTTCTTCAACTCCATCTTAGCTGAATGTGGTGAGCCCAATAAGTCAGATTGTAGGTGCTGGAGTCTGTTGAGGCTCAGGACCTGGCTATCACATTGTCAGTCCAGAGATTCAAATCCCCTAAATATATCTTAAACCCCGACACTAACTGCACCTCCAGCACATTAGCATGAAAGTCTTATGAAGAGAGATCCCATCTGATTCCAGATCCATCACACATAAACACCAGTTCCAAAGAGGGGCCATCTGACCTGGTAGTTAAACCCATCGGCCATGACCATAACTCCCATGGGTCTCTTTAGCCCTCGAAGGAACCGTTATCTGGTGGTTGCATCTGCTTTATCTCTCTCTCAGACTCTGCTCAGTTGTGCATAAGGGCAATCCTTCTGACAGCCTCCAGCCTCTTTTTTAGAGACTCGTAGACATATAAACTCATTTCTCCTTTCCATTTCCCCCTTACATTAGGTCAAACAGCATTTTAAAGTCATGTTATTTTATGTAGACAGGGATATTCCGCTGATTCGCGTTGAACCTTGCGTACAAGGTCATTTTCCAGTTGCATCATCAGTTGGTAGTTGATAGTGGTCCCTTGGTGCCAGGGAGGCTCATCCGCGGGTGTCATGTCCCAAGCTGCGGGGAAGTCATTGCATATACATGCTGAGTTTGGCTTCGAGACTGGCCACAAGTAAATGCTAATTTTAGACATAGGAATGAAAGCAGTAAAAATAAAGGAAAGGAGATAGCTGGAAAATCTGCACACAATGCTTAGTTCTCAGAAGTAAATCATATGTGCCATGTTGTTTCATTTAGGTTTAAAGAGTTAGCTGCTATACCCTAGGGTATGCTTTCCTCTATAGGAAATGCTGGTTTTAGAAATAGGAATGTTAGCACAAAAACTGAAGGAAAGGAGATAGCTGCAAAATCTCTCCACAAAATGCTTAGTTCTCAGAAGTAAATCATATGTGCCTTGTTGTTTCATTTAGGTTTAAAGAGTTAGCTGCTATACCCTCGGTTATCCTTTTGTATATAGTAACTGGTAGTTTTAGAGATAGGAATGTTAGCGCAAAAACTGAAGGAAAGGAGATAGCTGCAAAATCTCTGCACTCTATGCTTAGTTCTCAGAAGTAAATGAAATGTGCCATGTTGTTTCATTTAGGTATAAAGTGTTAAACGATATACCCACAGTTATGCTTTCATATACAGTTAATGCTAGTTTTAGAGATAGGAATGTTAGCACTAAAAATGAAGGAAAGGAGATAGCTGCAAAAATCTCTGCACACAATGCTTAGTTCTAAGAAGTAAATCATATGTACCATGCTTTTTCAGTTAGGTTTAAAGAGTTAGCTGCTATACATTCGGTTATGCTTTCCTATAGTGTAAATGCTAGCTTTAAAGATAGGAATATTAGCAAAAAAAACTGAAGGAATGGAGATAGCCAAAAATCTCTGCACTCAATGCTTAGTTCCCTAAAGTAAAGCACATGTGATTTCCTCTTTCAAGTAGGTGTAAAGAGTTAGCTGCTCTACCCTCGGTTATACTTTCCTATGTAGTAAATGTTAGTTTTAGAGATAGGAATGTTACCACAACACCTGAAGGAAAGGAGATAGCTGCAAAATCTTTGCACAGAATGATTAGTTCCCAGAAGTAAATCATATATACCATGTTGTTTCATTTAGGTTTAAATAGTTGGCTGCTATACCCTCTGTTATGCTTTCCTATATAGTAAATGCTAGTTTTAGAGATAGGATTGTTAGCCCAAAAACTGAGGGAAAGGAGATAGCAGCCAAATCTGCACACAATGCTTAGTTCTCAGAAGTAAATCTTATGTGTCATATTGTTTCATTTAGGTTTAACGCGTTAGCTGCTATACCCTCGGTTATGCTTGCCTATACTGTAAATGCTAGTTTTAGAGATAGTAATGTTAGCACAAAAACTGAAATAAAGGAGAAAGCTGCAAAATCTCTGCACACAATTCTTAGTTCTCAGAAGTAAATCATATGTGCCATATTGTTCCATTTAGGTTTAAAGAGTTAGCTGTTATACCCTCGGTTATGCTTTCCTATACTGTAAATGCCAGATTTATAGATAGGAATGTTAGCACAAAAATTGAAGGAAAGGAGAAAGCTGCAACATCTCTGCACACAATGCTTAGATCTCAGAAATAAATCATATGTACCATGCTTTTTCAGGTAGGTTTAAAGAGTTAGCTGCTATACTCCCGGTTAAGCTTTCCTATAGTGTAAATGCTAGTTTTAGAGATAGGAATGTTAGCACAAAAACTGAAAGAAAGGAGATAGCTGCAAAGTCTCTGCACACAATGCTTAGTTCACTGAAGTAAATCATATGTACCATGCTTTTTCAGGTAGATTTAAAGAGTTAGCTGCTATACACCCGTTATGCTTTCCTCTAGTTTAAATGCTAGTTTTAGAGATAGGAATGTTAGCACAAAAACTGAAGGAATGGAGATAGCTAAAAAATCTCTGCACGCAATGCTTAATTCCATAAAGGAAAGCACATGTGACATCCTCTTTCAAGTAGCTTTAAAGAATTAGCTGCTATACCCTCTGGTGAGCTTTCCTATACAGTAAATGCTAGGTTTAGCGATAGGAATGTTAGAACAAAAACTGAAGGAAAGGAGATAGATGCAAAATCTCTGCACACAATGCTTAGTTCTCAGAAGAATATCAATGTGACATGTTGTTTCATTTAGGATTAAAGAGTTAACTGCTATACCCTCTCTTATGCTTTCGTATATAGTAAAAGCAAGCTTTAGAGATAGGATTGTTAGCACTAAAAATAAAGGACAGGAGATAGCTATAAAATCTCTTCACTCAATGCTTAATTCCCTTAAGTAAAGCACATGTGACATCCTCTTTCAAATAGGTTTAAAGAATTAGCTGCTATACCCTTGGGTATGCTTTCCTATATAGTAAATGCTAGGTTTAGAGATAGAAATGTTAGCACAATAACTGAAGGAAAGGAGATTGCCACAAAATCTCTGTGCTCAATAATTACTTCTCTAACTTAAAACACATGTGACATTCTCTTTCAAATAGGTTTAAAGAGTTAGCTGCTATACCCTCGGTTTTGCTTTCCTATATAGGAAATGCTAGTTTTAGAGATAGGAACGTTAGCACAAAAACTGAAGGAAAGGAGATAGCTGCAAAATCACTGCACACAATGCTTAGTTCTCAGACGTAAATCATATGTGCCATGTTGTTTCATTTAGGTTTAAAGATTTAGCTGCTATACCCTCAGTTAGGCTTTCCTATATATGAAATGCTACTTTTACAGATAGGAATGTTAGCACTAAAACTGAGGAAAGGAGATAGCTGCAAAATCTCTGCACACAATGCTTAGTTCTCAGAGTATAACATATGTGCCATGTTGTTTCATTTAGGTTTAAAGAGTTAACTGCTATACCCTCGGTTTTGCTTTCGTGTGCAGTAAATGCTAGTTCTCAGAGTATAACATATGTGCCATGTTGTTTCATTTAGGTTTAAAGAGTTAACTGCTATACCCTCAGTTTTGCTTTCCTGTGCAGTAAATGCTAGTTTTAGAGATAGGAATGTTACCACAGAAACTGAAGGAAAGGAGATAGCTGCAAAATCTCTTCACACATTGCTTAGTTCTCAGAAGTAAATCACTTGAGCCATGTTGTTTCATTTAGGTTTGAGGAGTTAGCTGCTATACCCTCGGTTACGCTTTCCTATATAGGAAATGCTAGTTTTAGAGATAGGAATGTTAGCACAAAAACTGAAGGAAAGGAGATCGCTGCAAAATCTCTGGACACAATGCTTAGTTCTCAGAAGTAAATCATATGTGCCATGATGTTTCATTTAGGTTTAAAGAGTTAGCTGCTATACCCTCGGTTATGCTTTCCCATATAGGAAATGCTAGTTTTAGAGATAGGAATGTTAGCACAAAAACTGAAGCTGCAAAATCCCTGCACACAATGCTTAGTTCTCAGAAATAAATCATAGGAAGCATGCTTTTTCAGGTAGGTTTAAAGAGTTAGCTGCTGTAACCCCGGTTATGCTTTCCTATAGTGTAAATACTAGTTTTAGAGATAGGAATTTTAGCACAAAAACTGAAGGAAAGGAGATAGCTACAATCTCTGCACTCAATCCTTAGTTCCCTAAAGTAAAGCACATGTGACATCCTCTTTCAAGTAGGTTTAAAGAGTTTTCTGGTATATCCTCGGTTATGCCTTCCTATAGAGTAAAAGCTTGTTTAACAGATAGGAAGGTTAGCACAAAAACTGAAGGAAAGGAGATAGCACCAAAATCTCTGCACACAATGCTTAGTTCTTAGAAGTAAATCATATGTCCCATGTTGTTTCAAATACGTTTAAAGAGTTAGCTGCTATACCCTCGGTTATGCTTTCCTATATAGTAAAAGCTAGTTTTAGAGAAAGGAATGCTGGCACAATAACTGAAGAAAAGGAGATAGCTGCAAAATCTCTGCACACAATGTTTAGTTCTCAGAAGTAAATCTTATGTAACATGCTTTTTCAGGTAGGTTTAAAGAGTTAGCTGTTATACCCCTGGATAGGCTTTCCTATAGTGTAAATGCTTGTTTTACAGATAGGCATATTAGAACAAAAATTGAAAGAAAGGAGATAGCCACAAAATCTCTGCACTCAATGCATATTTCCCTAAAGTAAAGCATATGTGACATCCTCTTTCAAGTAGGTTTAAAGAGTTAGCTGCTATACCCTCGGTTATGCCTTCCTATATATGAAATGCTAGTTTTAGAGATAGTAATGTTAGCACAGAAAATAAAGGAAAGGAAATGGCTGCAAAATCTCTGTGCACAATGCTCAGTTCTCAGATGTAAATCATATGTGCCATGTTGTTTCATTTAGGTTTAAAAAGTTAGCTGCTATACCCCCGATTATGCTTTCCTATAGTGCAAATGCTTGTTTTAGTGATAGGAATGTTAGCACAAAAACTGAAGGAAAGGAGATAGTTGCAAAACCTCTGCACACAGTGCTTAGTACTCAGAAGTAAATGATATGTACCATACTTTTTCAGGTAGTTTTAAAGAGTTAGCTGCTATACTCCCTGTTATGCTTTCCTATAGTGTAAATGCTAGTTTTAGAGATAGGCATATTAGTACAAACACTGAAGGAAAGAAGATAGCCACAAAATCTCTGCACTCAATGCTTAGTTCCCTAAAGTAAAGCACATGTGACATCCTCTTTCCAGTAGGTTTAAAGAGTTTGCTGCTATACCATCGGTTATGCTTTCCTGTATAGTAAAATCTAGTTTTAGAGATAGGAATGTTAGCAGAAATACTGCAGGAAATGAGATAGCTGCAAAATCTCTGCACACAATGCTTAGTTCTTAGAAGTATATCAAATGTGCCATGTTGTTTCAGTTAGATTTAAAGACTTAGCTGCTATACCCCCGGTTAGGGTTTCCTATATAGTAAATGCTAGTTTTAGAGATAGGAATATTAGCACAAAAACTGAAGGAAAGGAGATAGCTGCAAAATCTCTGCACACAATGCTTAGTTCTAAGAAGTAAATCATATGTACCATGGTTTTTCAGGTAGGTTTAAAGAATTAGCTGCTATACCTCCGATTTTGCTCTCCTAGAGTGTAAATAGTAGTTTTAGAGATAGGCATATTAGCACAAACACTGAAGGAAAGGAGAAGGCCACAAAATCTCTGCACTCAATGCTTAGTTCCCTAAAGTAAAGCACATGTGACATCCTCTTTCAAGTAGGTTAAAAGAGCTAGCTGCTATACCCTCGGTTATGCTTTCCCATATAGTAAATGTTAGTATTAGCGATAGGAATATTAGCACAAAAACTGAAGGAAAGGAGATACCTGCAAAATCTCTACACAAAATGCTTAGTTCTCAGAAGTAAATCATATGTACCATGCTCTTTCAGGTAGGTTTAAAGGGTTATTTGCTATTCCCCCGTTTATGCTTTCCTATAGTGTAAATGCTATTTTTAGTGAGAGGAATGTTAGCACAAAAAGTGAAGTAAAGGGGATATAAACAAAATCTCTGCACTCAATGATTCGTTCCCTAAAGTAAAGCACATATGACATTCTCTTTCAAGTAGGTTTAAAGAGTTAGCTGCTCTACCCTCGGTTATGCTTTCCTATATAAGAAATGCTAGTTTTAGAGATAGGATTGTTAGCACAAAAACTGAAGGAAAGGAGATAGCAGCAAAATCTCTGCACACAATGCTTAGTTTTCAGAAGGAAATCATATATAGCCTGCTTTTTCTGGTAGGTTTAAAGAGTTAGCTGCTATATCCCCGGTTATGCTTTCCTATAGTGTAAATGCTACTTTTAGAGATAGGAATGTTAGCACAAAACCTGAAGGAAAGGAGATAGCTGCAAACTCTCTGCACACAATGCTTAGTTCTCAGAAGTAAATCATATTTGCCATGTTGTTTCATTTAGGTTTAAAGAGTTAGCTGCTATACCCTCGGTTATGCTTTCCTATATAGGAAATGCTAGTTTTAGAGATAGGATTGTTAGCACAAAAGCTGAAGGAAAGGAGATAGCTGCAAAATCTCTCCACACAATGCTTAGTTCTCAGAAGTAAATCATATGTAACATGCTTTTTCAGGTAGGTTTTAAGAGTTATATTCTATACCCCCGGTTATGCTTTCCTATAGTGTAAATGCTGGTTTTAGCGATAGGAATGTTAGCGCAAAAGCTGAAGGAAAGGGAAGGAGGCAAGATGGTCGCTGAGTGAACTTGCCTTTGCGGTAGTTCCCGGGAGGAGACTTTTGCGCACGGTTACAGGCTGTCCAAACCCGGCCTTTTTTGGGATTTTTGCAGGGCAGAAATGCCTGGACATCGATTGGGTGGAAAGGTAACGGAGAGGATTGGTCTACTAGATATAATTTGGGTTCTATTGCCTGTAGGTGAGACCCACGCACGGGCTCCTCCCTATTGGGGGTGGGGGGAACTGCGGTCCAGCCCGGCGGCACCACTTTTAGATGGCTCTGAGCTTTTAAGGAGTTCGCGAATTCTGGGCGAGCTGTGCACGGGTTGATGCGAAAGTCGCCTTTGCAGAGCGATTTGGGAAGATAGACGGTGTTTTGTTGTGAAGCGGGGAAACTTGTGATTGAGAACATAAACAATAGCGCTTCTGCCTGAAGCCGCGCCCCCAAAAGCCCGGCAGCCGGTCTCCACCCAAATAGTCTGTAGGCAATAGAGACGTAATCAGAAAGTTGTTTTAGGCTGCGGCAAGGGAGGGGGACACGTCTGGAAGCTGATTAGGGAATATTTTGCGAAGATTGGGAAATTCAGTTTTTGAATCTGTTTTCAGCATCACAGGCCAGGCTTCAGATCTGTCCTAGCAAAGTGGCTGCGGTGTAGAGGCGCCCTCTAGTGGCAGTGGTTTGGAATCACAGGACGGGAGCTGTCCAAAAGCTGAAGTGAGAAATACTAATGAGCCCAGCTAAGTAAATGAATTGCAGGGTTCAGTCATAATATAGAGTTTGCGGATCTGACTTCCCCCTTAAGGCTGGCACCCAGCTGTGGGGATCCCTGAGGGCTGTGTTACACTGTGGGGCTCCCAGGCTTCCTGTAGACCAGATTGGAGGTTGCCAGGTCTGAATTCCCTAAAATCTGGTGGCCCACACCACAGAGGCTCACATCTCTTGAGACCTCAATATCTCAGACTTTCCATCCCTGAATCCATCACGCACTGAGGTCCATCTGAGGTCCTTAAATGCCCTAGCCTTAAACGTTGGTGTTCTTTCTTTATCGTTTCATTTTGCTTTGTTTTTATTTTCATTTTGACTTATTCTTTACTTTTTTCAATTTCCTGATTGCTAACACCGCATTATCCCCTAGTCTTCTCTCACAGCGTATCCCCCAAAGTCTTTCTTTTACTCAGTTATTTAAGGCTTTTTTTCGTGGTAGGTGCTGTGTAGTGGGTGTTTTAATTCTGGGTCATGCATATCTGTTTTTTTTTTCCCCTATCTGTTCCCCACCCTTTGCCCATCCCCTTCTACTTTCTTCCTCTCGTCCCTTCCCCCCACTTTCTTTTTCTTTCTTTCTTTCTTTTTTTCTTTTGTCTCTCTCTCTCTTGTCCCTCATATTCTACTTAGTTTATTTTACCTCAATTATACAATAGCTGTGGCAGGAAACACCTCACATTCGCTGGGTTTTCTCATCCTGCACTGCCTCATTTCTGTGTGAACTGATTTAGGCTACCTAAACTATCTTCTTTCCCCTACATCTTGATATCTGCCACCATCTACTGGCTCTCCTATATTCCACCTCCCACCTCCCTTTCTTCGATCCACGAAGGGTCTAAGTCTTAATTTCTAATACCTATGTTTTGTTTTCTGTCTGTTATCCACTCTTGAAACTTTTACCTTTTTTTTCTTTCCCTCTCTCACGATATCAATAACTTTTTAGCTCATACCATATTCCTCCCATATTCAATCATCTACCTCATAATAGGTACTCTACCTACTGCCATAACTCTACACAATTTACATGAATCTAACCTCCATCCTCCCAGATCTCATATTCATGCTTTGTTAACATATATCACCAATACTACTTTACACTTTTCCCTTGCTTACACAATTGCCTTTCCCCAACACTAATACTTTCCTTTAAAGTGAACTTAACCAACAACAAGAAACTAGAATAAGAAGAAAAAAGAGACAAAGAGAAGATATAACACCTACGCAAAAATAACAGCTAATTAACCTCCAAGAGCAGACAAAGAAGCTAAGGAACTGATTAAATCCGTCACAATAAAGAGATGACCAGAAAGCAAGAAAAATCTACTAAACAAACCAGTAATCAGGAAAACATGGCTGAATCCAATCAACAAACCAATAATCACGAAGGGGAGCAAAACTTGGCACAAGCAATGAAAGATCTCAGAACATTTATCACCGACAAATTTGACGAAGTAATGAAAGAGGTTAACAACATGAAGATATCACTTGGAGGGGAAATTGCAGACATACGCAAAAACATAACAGATATCATGGGAATGAACACCACAGTTCAAGAAATCAAAAATACACTTGCAGCAAATATCAGCAGACTAGAAGAGACAGAGCAGAGAATTAGTGATGTGGAAGACAGTACATCAGAAATCAAGCAGATAGTAGAAGGGGTCAATAAGAAGATAGAAAAAATCCAAGTAGGACTTAGGGACCTGAATGACAATGCAAAACGCTCAAACATACGTATTATAGGCATTCCAGAAGGTGAAGAGAAGGGAAAGGGGTCAGAAGGAGTGTTGCAGGAAATAATGGCTGAAAACTTCGCAAATCTACTGAAAGAGACAGATGTGCATATCCAAGAAGCACAGCGCACTCCACTAATGATAAACCCCAACAGGCCCACTCCAAGACATATACTCATCAAATTATCCAATGCTCAAGACAAAGAGAAAATCCTAAAAGCAGCAAGAGAAAAGAAAACCATCACATACAAGGGAAGCTCAATTAGATAAAGTGCTGATTTCTCTTCTGAAACCATGGAGGCAAGGAGGCAGTGGTTTGATATAGTCAAGGTAATAAAGGGAAAAAATTTCCAACCAAGAATACTCTATCCAGCTAAACTAGCATTCAAACATGATGGAGAGTTCAAAATATTCGCAGACAAACAGAAACTGAAAGAGTATACCAACAAGAAACCTCCCCTTCAAGAAATTCTAAAGGGAGTTCTGCAGGAAGAAAGGAAAAAACAGGAAAGGCAGAGTTGGAGGAGAGTATAAGACCAACAACAACAACAAAAAAGACAAAAAATATATATACAAACAAAATATGACAAACACAAATCCAATCAAAATATGGCTACCACAAATAATTCCTTGATAGTAATAACAGTGAATGTCAACGGATTAAAATCACCTATCAAAAGATTCAGACTGGGACATTTGATAAGGAAATATGACCCATCCGTATGCTGTCTACAAAAGACACATCTTAGACCCACAGATGCATGGAGATTGAAAGTGAATGGCTGGAAAACAATCATACAAGCTAACAATAACCAAAAAAAGGCAGGAGTAGCTATATTAATATCAGACAAAATAGACTTTAAATGTGAAACAATTGTGAGAGACAAAGAAGGATACTACATTTTAGTGAAAGGGAAAATCTGTCAAGAAGTTCGAACAATCATAAATATCTATGCCCCTAACAAGGGTGCCTCTAAATATGTCGGGAAAACACTGGAAAAACTAAGTGAAACAATAGATACATCTACAATTATAGTGGGGGATTTTAATACACCACTATCAACTCTGGACAGAACATCTCAAAAGAGAATCACCAAAGAAACAAAACATCTGAACAGTATATTAGAGGAGCTGGATCTAATAGATATATATAGATCGCTACACCCAAACACAGCAGGATATACATTTTTCTCAAGCGCACATGGATCATTCTCCAAGATAGATCATATGCTAGGCCACAAAGAAAGGCTGAACGAATTCAGAAAGATTGAAATCATACAAAACATTATATCTGACCACAGTGGAGTCAAGCTGGAGATTTGCAAGGGACAGAAGCCCAGATTTCACACCACGATTTGGAAATTAAACAGCACACTCTTAGAAAAACAGTGGGTCAAAGAGGAAATCTCAAAAGAAATCAATGGCTACCTTGAAACAAATGATGATAACACAACATACCAAAATTTATGGGATGCAGCAAAAGCAGTACTGAGAGGGAACTTTATAGCCATAAATTCATATATCAAAAAAGAAGAAAGAGCAAAAAGTGAAGAACTAACAGCACATTTGAAGGAATTAGAAAAACAACTAAGTAACCCAACAGGAAGAAGAAGGAAGCAAATAACAAAGATAAGAGCAGAACTAAATGAAATAGAAAATAAGAAAGCACTTGAACAGATAAACAAGACCAAGAGCTGGTTTTTTGAGAAGATTAACAAAATTGACAAACCTTTAGCGACACTAACAAAGAAAAAAAGAGAGAAGATGCAAATACACAAAATAAGAAATGAGAAAGGCGATATCACCACTGACCCCACAGAAATAAAGACTATCATAAGAGGATATTTTGAAAAAATATATTACAACAAAAATGACAATCTAGAGGAAATGGACAAATTCCTAGAAACACATAAGCAGCCCATATTGACAAAAGAAGAAATTGATGATCTTAACAAACCAATCACAAGCAGAGAGATAGAATCAGTTATTAAAAATCTCCCAACTAAGAAGAGCCCAGGGCCAGATGGCTTCACAGGTGAATTCTACAAAACATTCCGGAAAGAACTGACACCAATCCTGCTGAAACTATTCCAAAAAATCGAAACAGAAAGAGCATTACCCAACTCCTTCTATGATGCCAAAATTACCCTAGTACCAAAGCCAAACAAAGACATCACAAGAAAGGAAAATTACAGACCAATTTCTCTAATGAACCTAGACGCAAAAATACTTAACAAAATACTTGCTGATCGTATTGAACGACACATTAAATGAATTATACACCACGACCAAGTGGGATTCATCCCAGGTATGCAAGGATGGTTCAACATAAGAAAATCAATCAACGTAATACACCATATAAACAGATTGAAGGTAAAAAATCACATGATTATATCTATTGATGCAGAAAAAGCATTTGACAAAATACAGCACCCTTTCTTGATAAAAACACTCCAAAAGATTGGAATACAAGGAAATTTTTTGAACATGGTAAAGAGTATATATGAAAAACCTAAAGCCAATATTGTGTACAATGGAGAAATTCTAGACTCCTTCCCTCTAAACTCAGGAACAAGACAAGGATGCCCAGTGTTTCCAGTCCTATTAAAAATTGTCTTAGAAGTACTTGCTCGAGCACTAAGGCATTCAAATAAATAAATAAAAGAAATAAAAGGCATTCAAATTGGAAAGGAAGAAGTCAAAATGTCATTATTTGCAGATGACATGATCCTATACATAGAAAACACTGAGAGATCTACAACAAAGTTTCTAGAACTCATAAATGAGTTTAGTAAATTTGCAGGTTTTAAGATCAATGCGCAAAAATCAGTAGCATTTCTGTACACCAATAATGAGCAAGATCAGGAGGAAATCAAGAAACAAATACCATTCACAATAGTAAATAAAAAAATCAAATACTTAGGAATAAATTTAACTAAAGAGGTAAAGAACTTATACACCGAGAACTATACAAGATTGTCCAAGGAAATCAAAGAAGACCTGAATAAATGGAAGACTATTCCTTGATCATGGATAGGAAGACTGAACATTATTAAGATGTCTATCCTACCAAAACTGATCTACACATTCAATGCAATCCCAATAAAAATCAACACAGCCTTCTTTAAGGAATTAGAAAAACTAACTATGAAATTTATTTGGAAAGGAAAGAGACCCCGAATAGCCAAAGACATACTGAAAAAGAAAAACGAAATTGGAGGAATCACACTACCTGACTTCAAAACATACTATAAAGCTATGGTGGTGAAAACAGCATGGTATTGGCATAAGCAGAGACACATAGACCAATGGAATCGAATTGAAAGCTCTGATATAGAACCTCACATATATAGCCACATAATATTCGATAAAGCCACCAAACCCTCTCAACTGGGAGAGAGTGGCCTATTCAACAAATGGTGTCTGGAGAACTGGATACCCATATGTAGAAGAATGAAAGAGGATTACCATCTCACACCCTATGCAAAGAACAACTCAAGATGGATCAAAGACCTAAATATAAGAGCCAAGACCATAAAAACCTTAGAAAGCAGTGTAGGGAAACATCGACAGGACCTTGTAATAGGAAATGGATTTATGAATATCTCACCAAAAGCACGAGCAGCAAAAGACCTGATAGATAAATGGGACTTCCTCAAAATTAAAGCCTTTTGCACCTCAAAGGAATTTGTCAAGGAAGTCAAAAGGGAGCCCACACAGTGGGAGAAAATATTTGGCAACCATATATCTGATAAGAAACTTATAACTTGCATATATAAAGAACTCCTATAACTTGAAAATAAAAAGACAAACAACCCATTTAAAAAATGGGAAAATGACTTAAACAGACACTTCTCCAAAGAAGAAATACAAATGGCAAAAAAGCACATGAAAAAATGTTCCAAATCTCTAGCTATCAGGGAAATGCAAATCAAAACCACAATGAGACACCATCTTACACCCATAAGATTGGCAGCTATGAAAAAAACAGAAGAATACAAGTGCTGGAGAGGATGTGAATAAAGGGAAATACTCATCCACTGCTGGTGGGAATGCAGAAGCATCCAACCATTCTGGAGGACAGTATGGCGGTTTCTCAAACAACTAGCCATAGATTTGCCATATGACCCAGCAATACCACTGCAGGGTATATACCCAGCAGAACTGAAAACAAGGACGCAAACCGATATATGTACACAAATGTTAATAGCAGCATTGTTCACTATGGCCAAAAGTTGGAATCAACCCAAATGCCCATCAACAGATGAGTGGATCAATAAAATGTGGTATATACACACAATGGAATACTACTAGGCTGTAAGAACAAACACACTACAAACACATGTGATAACATGGATGAATCTTGAGAACCTTATGTTGAATGAAGAAACCCAGACATTAAAGGACAAATACTACATGACCTCAATGATTTGAAATAACCAAGCTGCCCTAGATAGCAAGAGACTGAACAATAGGCTTACAGGAAATCAGAGGGTGGAGGAAGGATGTGAGCCGATGTCTACATGGGTGGAACTTAAGACGAGATAGTGGCAAGCATGAACACAAAGAAGAGATAAAAGGGGGGCAGGGGTTGCCTTTGATTGGGGCTTTGCGGGTTTGAGGGAGGCTGGGGATGGGTGGATGGGTAACAGTGCCCAAAAGTGGGGAGAGGGAGGGGTAGCATACGAACACAGGAGAGGGTCAGGTGTTGGGGGAGAGTAAAATGCCGAGAAAATCATATCAAAATATAATAAAGCGGGTTACCTGTTTAGAATGCTCGGAGGGGAGGGTCTGATGCAGGACGGGCTCCTGGGGAATGTCTAAATGCTCATTCTGCCAGAGTGGGTGACACCATGGGGTAGAAACCCAAGTAGTGAGAGTGCGGGTGGACCCACATCCTGGGGAGGACTAATGCCATCAAATAGAGGGAACTGTATCCCTCGAGAGAAAGGGTGGCTCCCAGGGCATTGGGGCAGTTGAGGTAAGTTAGACCCTGAACAATATTCCATCTATATCTGGAAGTGGCTCCTTGGGAAACGGAGGCTGGCTGTCACTGTGGGCACCAGGTGGAAGGGAAAATGGACGTTAAATGTGTGTAACAAAGGTAAATGGGGGTAAGAGGGGAGTTTCGTGAGAGTACACAAGGATGGATATAAAACATGTAATATTACAGCATAACATATAGGAGATGACAGATTGATAATGTAAACCATAATGTAAAACATAGGATAACTAAGAATGTAAAAAACTGTGTATCCTAAAGTATGCACCACAATGTAAGCACAAATGTCACCTTGTTTGAAAGCTATTGTGTCAGACTCTGTACATTACGTTAAGTAAATATGATATGAATAGGGTGTAAGAGTATCGATGTGGAAGGGAAAGGTTTTGTGGTGGATGTATGGGAGTGCTGTATACTATATATATGCATTGCTGTTGTCTAGGGCTCCTGTGAAGAGAAGCTCAATAATTAGGGGGGGGGGGAAGATAGGATGTAGAATTTTTTCCAAGTCAACACGTATTCTTTATATAACCTTTAAACCCATAGCTATATGCCATTTCCTAGTAAGGGACCCTGACATTATATTGGGCTTCAAATTTCAGGGAGTTCTGGACCACAGAGTGGTTCAACAAAGGCAATGGAGGAATACTGGTATGGGATACCATTGACAGGGGATATATGGCTGACAGGGAGCTGTACAGAACATATGTCCAGGGTGCATGGCAATGTTTGGATATACTCATAGTGGCAACAATTAAAAACCACAGCAGGGGGGGTACTGGGTTCCTGGCCATGGGTGCTCTGTCGTGGTCCCTAGGGGAGCAGCGACAGTCTCCCAGGTGCAGCGGCGGGTACCGGTAGGGAGTGAGGGTTCAACAGTGAGCCCATAACGCGAATGATTATGCTTGGGTGCTGATAAGCCTAAAATAAGAACAAGGCCTAGAGCAGCATTGTGCCTGGGAATTTCCTCCTTTCAGCCTTCATGTTACTCAAATGTGACCAGTCTCGATGCCAAACTCAGCATGTAAATGCAATGCCTTCCCCCCAGCGTGGGACATGACACCCGGGGATGAGTCTCCCTGGCACCGAGGGACCACTATCAACTACCAAGTGATGATGCAACTGGAAAATGACCTTATATGGAAGGTTCAACGCGGATCAGTGGAATATCCCTGTCTACATAAAATAACATGACTTTAAAATGCTGTTTGACCTAATGTAAGGGGGAAATGGAAAGGAGAAATGAGTTTATATGGCTACGAGTCTCTAAAAAAGAGTCTGGAGGCTGTCAGAAGGATTGCCCTTATGCACAACTGAGCAGAGTCTGAGAGACAGATAATGCAGATACAACCCCCACATATCGGTTCCTTCAAGGGCTAAAGAGACCCATGGGAGTTATGGTCATGGCCGATGGGGTTACCTACCAGGTCAGAGGGCCCCTCTTTGGAAATGGTGTTTATGTGTGACGAATCTGGACTCATATGGGATGTCTCTTCATAAGACTTTCCTGCTAATGTGCTGGAGGTGCAGTTAGTGTCGGGGTTTAAGATATATTTAGGGGATTTGAATCTCTGGACTGACAATGTGATAGCCAGGTCCTGAGCCTCAACAGACTCCAGCACCTACAATCTGACTTATTGGGCTCACCACACTCAGCTAAGATGGAGTTGAAGAAGGACAACCACCACACCATGGAGCCTAGATTGGTTACAAGTGAAAATGGGAGGATTGCATCCAGCATCCATGTGGAATCTGAGCCTCCTGTTGACATAGAGGTGCAATGGACACAACCAATCCAATGTCCACATAGAAAAGGTGGCATTGGATTGGGAAAAGTGGACATGGTGGACGATGGGTATGGGGAAAGGCAGGAAGAGATGAGAGGTGGAGGCGTCTTTGGGACATGGAGCTGCCCTGGATGGTGTTGTAGGGGCCATCACCGGACATTGTAAATCCTCACAGGGCCCACTGGATGGAATGGGGGAGAGTGTGGGCCATGGTGTGAACCGTTGACCATGGGGTGCGGGGGTGCGCTGAGGTATACTTGCCAAATGCATTGGCTGTGTCATGATGATGGGAGGCAGTGTTGCTGAGGGGGGGAGAGGCAGGGTGGGGGAGGTAGGGTTCAATGGGACTTCATATATATATATATTTTTAATGTAATATTATTAAAAGTAAATAAAATAAAATAAAATAAACTGAAGGAAACGAGATAGGTGCAAAATCTCTGTACACAGTGCTTAGTTCTCAGAAGTAAATCATATGTTCCATGTTGTTCATTTAGGTTTAAAGTGTTCGTTGCTATACACTCGGTTATTCTTTCCTATATAGGAAATGCTAGTTTTAGAGATAGGAATGTTAGCATAAAACCTGAAGGAAAGGAGATAGCTGCAAAATCTCTGCACACAAAGCTTAGTTCACAGAAGTAAATCATATGTGCCATGTTGTTTCATTTAGGTTTAGAGAGTTAGCTGCTATACCCCCGGTTATGATTTCCTATAGTGTAAATGCTAGTTTTAGAGATAGGAATGTTAGCACAAAAACTGAAGAAAAGGAGATAACCGCAAAATCTCTGCACTCAATGCTTAGTTCCCTAAAGTGAAGCACATGTGACATCCTCTTTCAAGTAGGTTTAAAGAGTTAGCTGCTCTACCCTCGGTTATGCTTTCATGTATAGGAAATGCTAGTTTTGGAAATAGGAATGTTAGCACAAAAACTGAAAGAAAGGAGATAGCTGCAAAATCTCTGGAAAAAATGCTTAGTTCTCCGAAGTAAATCATATGTGCCATGTTGTTTCATTTAGGTTTAAAGAGTCAGCTGCTATACCCTCGGTTATGCTTTCCTATATAGGAAATTCTAGTTTTAGAGACAGGAATGTAAGCACAAGAACTGAAGGAAAGGAGATAGGTGCAACATTTCTACACGCAATGCTTAGTCCTCAGAAGTTAGACTTTTGTACCATGCTTTTTCAGGTAGGTTTAAAGAGTTAGCTGCTATTACCCCTGTTATACTTTCCTATAGTGTAAATGCTAGTTTCAGAGATAGCAATGTTAGCACAAAAACTGAAGGAAAGGAGATAGCTACAAAATCTCTGCACTCAATTTTTTAATTCCCTAAAATAAAGCACAAGTGACTTCCTCTTTCAAGTCGGTTTAAAGAGTTAGCTGGTATCCCCTTGGCTATGCCTTCATATATAGTAAATACTAGGTTTAGAGAACGGAATGTTATCCCAAAAACTGAAGGAAAGGAGATAGTTGCAAAATCTCTGCACACAATGCTTAGTTCTAAGAACTAAATCCTATGTGCCAGTTTGTTTCATTTAGGTTTATAGAGTTAGCTGCTATACCCTCATTTATTCTTTCATATAGAGTAAATGCTTGTTTTAGAGATATGAATGTTAGCAAAAAAACTGAAGGAAAGGAGATAGCTGCAAAATGTCTTCACACAATGTTTATTTATCAGAAGTAAATCATATGTGCCTTTTTGTTTCATTTAGGTTTATAGAGTTAGCTGCTAATCCCTCGGTTATGCTTTCCTATATAGGTAATGCTAGTTTTAGAGATATGAATGTTAGCACAAAAAGTGGAGGAAAGGAGATAGCGGCAAAATCTCTGCACACAGTGCTTAGTTCTCAGAAGTAAATCATATGTACCATGCTTTTTCAGGTAGGTATAAAGAGTTAGTTGCTATACCCCCGGTTATGGTTTCCTATAGAGTAAATGCTAGTTTTAGAGATAGGAAACTTAGCACAAAAACTGAAGGAAAGGAGATAGCCAGACAATCTCTCCACACAATGTTTAGTTCTCAAAAGTAAATCATATGTACCATGCTTTTTCAGGTAGGTTTAAAGAGTTACCTGCTATAACCCCGGTTATGCTTTCCTATAGTGGAAATGTTAGTTTTCGAGATAGGAATGTTAGCACAAAAACTGAAGGATAGGAGATAGTCACAAAATCTCTCCACTCAATGCTTAGTTCCCTAAAGTAAAGCACATGTGACATCCTCTTTCAAGTAGGTTTAAAGAGTTAGCTGCTATACCCTCGTTTATGCTTTCCTATATAGGAAATGCTAGTTTCAGATATAGGAAGGTTTGCACAAAAATGAAGGAAAGGAGATAGCTTGAAAATCTATGCACACAATGCTTAGTTCTCAGAAGTAAATCATATGTGACATTTTGTTTCATTTAGGTTTATAGAGTTAGCTGCTATACCCTCGTTTATTCTTTCGTAAATAGTAAATCCTTGTTTTAGTGATATGAATGATAGCCCAAAAACTGAAGGAAAGGAGAAAGCTGCAAAATCTCTGCACACAATGCATAGTTCTCAGATGTAAATCATATGTGCCATTTTGTTTCCTTTAGGTTTATAGAGTTAGCTGCTATACCCTCTTTGATTCTTTCATATATAGTAAATGCTAGTTTTATAGCTATGAATGTTAGCCCAAAAACTGAAGTAAAGGAGATAGCTGTAAAATGTATTCACACAAGGCTTTGTTCTCAGAAGTAAATCATATGTAACATTTTGTTTCATTTAGATTTCTAGAGTTAGCTTCTATACACTCGGTTATGCTTTCCTATATAGGAAATTCTAGTTTTAGAGATAGGAATGTTAGCACAAAAACTGAAGGAAAGGAGATAACTGCAAATTTTCTGCACACAATGCTTAGTTCTCAGAAGTAAATCTTATGGGCCATGTTGTTTCATTTAGATTAAAGAGTTAGCTGCTATACCCTCGGTTGTGCTTTACACTATAGGATATGCTGGTTTTAGAGATAGGAATGTTAGCACAAAAACAGAAGGAAAGGAGATAGCTACAAAATCTCTGCACTCAATGCTTAATTCCTTAAAATAAAGTAAATGTGACATCCTCTTTCAAGTAAGTTTAAAGAGTTAGCTGGTATACCCTCGGGTATGCTTTCCTACATAGTAAATGCTAGCTGTAGAGATAGGAATATTAGCACAAAAACTTAAGGAAAGGAAATAGCTGTAAAATCTCTGCACACAATGCTTAGTTCTCAAAGTATATCATATGTGCAATGTTGTTTCATTTAGGTTTAAAGAGTTAACTGCTATACCCTCAGTTATGTTTTCATATAAACTAAATGCTAGTTTTAGAGATAGGAATGTTAGCACAAAACTAAAGGAAAGGAGATAGCTGCAAAATCTCTGCACACAATGCTTAGTTCTCAGAAGTAAATCATATGTTCCATGCTTTTTCAAGTAGGTTTAAAGTGTTATCTGCTTTACCCCCGGTTATGCTTTCTTATAGTGTAAATGCTAGTTTTAGAGATAGGAATGTTAGCACAAAAACTGAAGGAAAGCAGATAGTCACAAAATCTCTGCACTCAATGCTTAGTTTCCTAACGTAAAGGATATGTGACACCTCTTTCAAGTAGGTTTAAAGAGTTAGCTGCTATACCCTCTGTTATGCTTTCCTATATAGGAAATGCTAGTTTCAGAGATAGGAATGTTAGCACAAAAACTGAAGGAAAGCAGAGAGTCAGAAAATCTCTGCACTCAATGCTTACTTTCCTAACGTAAAGGATATGTGACACCTCTTTCAAGTAGGTTTAAAGAGTTACCTGCTATACCCTCTGTTATGCTTTCCTATATAGGAAATCCTAGTTTTAGAGATAGGAATGTTAGCACAAAAACTGAAGGAAAGGAGATAGCTGCAAAATCTCTGTACACAATGCTCAGTTCTCAGAAGTAAATCATATGTACCATGCTTTTTCAGGCAGGTTTATAGAGTTAGCTGATATGCCCCCTCTTATGCTTTTCTATAGTGTAAATGCTAGTTTTAGACATAGGAATGTTAGCACAAAAACTGAAGGAAAGGAGAGAGCCGCAAAATCTCTGCACTCAATGCTTAGTTCCCTAAAGTAAAGCACATATGACATCCTCTTTCAAGAAGGTTTAAAGAGTTAACGGCTATACCCTCGGTTATGCTTTCCTACATAGGAAATGCTAGTTATAGAGATAGGAATGTTAGCACAAAAACTCAAGGAAAGGAGATAGCTGCAAAATCTCTGCACACAATGCTTAGTTATCAGAAGTAAATCATATGTGCCATGTTGTTTCATTTACGTTCAAAGAGTTAGCTGCTATACTCTTGGTTATGCTTTTCTATATAGGACATGCTAATTTAAAAGATAGGATTGTTAGCATAAAAACTGAAGGAAAGAAGATAGCTGCAAAATCTCTGCACACAATGCTTAGTTCTCAGAAGTAAATCATATGTACCATACTTTCTCAGGTAGGTTTAAAATTTAGGTGCTATAACCCAGGTTAGGCTTTCCTATACTGTAAATTCTATTTTTAGAGATATGAGTGTTATCACAGAAACGGAAGGAAATGAGACAGCTACAAAATCTCTGCACACAATGCTTAGTTCTCAGAAGTAAATCATATGTGCCACGTTGTGTCATTCAGGTTTAAGGAGTTAGCTGCTATACCCTCGGTTATGCATTCCTTTATAGAAAATGCTAGTTTTAGAGATATGAATGTTAGCACAAAAACTGAAGGAAAGGAGATAGTTGCAAAATCTCTGCACACAATGCTTAGTTCTCAGAAGTAAATCATATGTTCCATGTTGTTTCATTTAGATTTAAAGAGTTAGCTGGTATACCCTAGGTTATGCTTTCCTATGTAGGAAATGCTTTTTAGAGATAGGAATGTTAGCACAAAAACTGAAAGAAAGGAGATAGCTGCAAAATTTCGGTACACATTGCTTACTTCTAAGAAGTAAATCATACCTACCCTAGTTTTTCAGGTAAGTTTAAAGAGTTAGCTGCTATAACCCAGGTTAGGCTTTCCTATAGCCTAAATGCTACTTTTAGAGATAGGAATGTTAACACAAACTGAAGGAAAGGATATAGCCCCAAAATCTCTGAACTCAATGCTTAGTTCCCTAAAGTACAGCACATGTGACATCCTCTTTCAAGTAGGTTTAAAGAGTTAGCTGCTATACCCTCGGTTATGCTCTCCTATATAGGAAATGCTAGTTTTAGAGATAGGAATGTTAGATCAAAAATTGAAGGAAAGGAGATAGCTGCAGAATCAATGCACACAATGCTTAGGTCTCAGAAGTAAATCATATGTTGCATGTTGTTTCATTTACGTTTAAAGAGTTACTTGCTATACCCTCGGTTATGCTTTCCTATATAGGATATGCTAGTTTTAGAGACAGGAATGTTAGCACAAAAACTGAAGGAAAGGAGATAGCCACAAAATATCAACACTCAATGCTGAGTTCCCTAAAGTAAAGTACATGTGACATCCTCTTTCAAGTAGGTTTAAAGAGTTAACTGCTATACCCTCGGTTATGCTTTCCTATATAGGAAATGCTAGTTTTAGAGATAGGAATATTAGCACTAAAAATGAAGGAAAGAAGATAGCTGAAAAATCTCTGCGCACAATGCTTAGTTTTCAGAAGTAAATCATATGTGCCATGTTGTTTCATTTAGGTTTAAAGAGTTCGCTGCTATACCCTCGGTTATGATTTCCTATATAGGAAATGCTAGTTTTAGAGATAGGAATGTTAGCATAGAAACTGAAGGAAAGAAGATAGTTGCAAAATCTCTGCAAACAATGCTTAATTCTCAGAAGTACATCATATGTACCATGCTTTTTCAGGTAGGTTTAAAGAGTTAGCTGCTATACCCCCTGTTATGCTTTCCTACAGTGTAAATGCTAGTTGTAGAGATGGGAATGTTAGGACAAAATTTGAAGGAAAGGAGATAGCTGCAAAATCCCTGCACTGAATGCCTAATTCCCTAAAGTAAAGCACATGTGACATCCTCTTTCAAGTAGGTTTAAAGAGTTAGCTGGTATGCCCTCGGATATGCTTTCCTATATAGTAAATGCTAGCTTTAGAGATAGGAATGTTAGCACAAAAACTGAAGGAAAGGATATAGCTGCAAAATCTCTGCACACAAGGCTTAGTTCTCAGGAGTATATCATATGTGGCATGATCTTTAATTTAGGTTTAAAGAGTTAACTGCTATACCCTGAGTTATGCTTTCGTATATACTAAATGCTAGGTTTAGACATAGGAATGTTAGCACTAAAAATGAAGGAAAGGAGTTAGTTGCAAAATCTCTGCACACAATGCTTACTTCTCAAAGTAAATCATATCTGCCATGTTGTTTCATTTAGGTTTAAAGAGTTAGCTGCTATAACCTCGGTTTAGCTTTCCTATATAGGATATGCTAGTTTTAGAGATAGGAATGTTAGCACAAAAATTGAAGGAAAGAAGATAAATGCGAAATCTCTGCACACAATGATTAGTTCTGAGAAGTAAATCATGTACCATGCTTTTTCACGTAGGTTAAAGAGTTAGCTGCTATACCGCGGTTAAGCTTTCATATAGTGTAAATGTCAGTTTTAGAGGTAGGAATGTTTGCACAAAAACTGAAGGAAAGGAGATAGCCACAAAATCTCCGCACACAATGCTTAGGTCTCAGAAGTAAATCATATGTACCATGTTTTTTCAGGTAGGTTTAAAGAGTTAGCTGCTAAACCCCCAGTTATGCTTTCCTCTACTGTAAATGCTAGTTTTAGAGATAGGAATGTTAGCAAAAAAACTGAAGGAATGGAGATAGACAAAAAATTTCTGCCCCCAATGCTTAGATCCATAAACTGAAGTACATGTGACATTCTCTTTCAAATACGTTTAAAGAGTTAGCTGCTATACCCTCGGTTATGCTTACCTATATAGGAAATGCTACTTTTAGAGATAGTATTTTTAGCACAAAAACTAAAGGAAAGGAGATATCTGCAAAATTTCTGCACACAATGCTTTGTTCTCAGAAGGAAATCATATGTGCCATGATTTTTCAGGTAGGTTTAAAGAGTTAGCTGCTATACTCCCGGTTATGCTTTCCTAAAATGAAAATGCAGGTTTTAGAGTTAGGAAAGTTAGCACAAAAACTGAAGGAAAGTTGATAGCCACGAAATCTCTACTCACAATGCTTAGTTCTCAGAAGTAAATCATATGTACCATGATTTTTCACGTAGGTTTAAAGAGTTAGCTGCTATACCCCCTGTTATGCTTTCCTATAGTGTAAATGCTAGTTTTAAAGATGGGAATGTTAGCACAAAATCTGAAGGAAAGGAGATAAGTTCAAAATCCCTTCACTGAATGCTTAATTCCCTAAAGTAAAGCACATGTGACATCCTCTTTCAAGTAGGTTTAAAGAGTTACCTGGTATGCCCTCGGGTATGCTTTCCTATATAGCAAATGCTAGCTTTAGAGATAGGAAAGTTAGCACAAAAACTTAAGTTAAGGAGATAGCTGCAAAATCTCTGCACACAATGCTTAGTTCTCAGAAGTATATCATATGTGCCATATTTTTTCATTTAGGTTTAAAGAGTTAACTGCTATACCGTGAGTTATGCTTACGTATATACTAAATGCTAGTTTTCAGATCGGAATGTTACCACAAAAACTGAAGGAAAGGAGGTAGCTGCAAAATCTCTGCTAACAGTGCTTAATTCTCAGAAGTAAATCATATGTATCATGCGTTTTTAGGTAGGTTTAAAGAGTTAGCTGCTATACCCCCTGTTTTGCTTTCCTATAGTGTAAATGCTAGTTTTAGAGATGGGAATGTTAGCACAAAATCTGAAGGAAAGGAGATAGCTATAAAATCCCGGCACCGAATGCTTAATTCCCTAAAGTAAAGCACATGTGTCATCCTCTTTCAAGTAGGTTTAAAGACTTAGCTGCTATACCCTCGGTTATGCTTTCCTATAGTGTAAATGCGAGTTTAAGAGATATGAATGTTATGACAAAAACTGAAGGAAAGGAGATAGCTGCAAAATCTCTGCACACAATGTTAAGTTCTCTGAAGTAAATCATATGTGCCATGTTCTTTCATTTAGGTTTAAAGAGTTGGCTGCTATACCGTCTGTTATGCTTTCCTATATAGGGAATGCAGGTTTTAGAGATAGGAATGTTAGCACAAATACTGAAGGAAAGGAGATAGTTGCAAAACCTCTGCACAAATTGCTTAGTTCTCAGTAGTAAATCATATGTGCCATGTTGATTAATTTAGGTTTAAAGAGTTAGCTGCTATACCCACTGTTATGCTTTCCTATATTGTAAATGCTAGTTTTTGAGATAGGAATGTTGGCACAAAAACTGAAGGAAAGCAGATAACTGCAAACTCTCTGCACACAAGGCTTAGTTCTCAGAAGTAAATCATAAGTACCATGTTGTTTCATTTAGGTTTAAAGAGTTAGCTGCTATCCCCACAGTTATGCTCTCCTATATAGAAAATGGTATTTTTAGAGATAAGAATTTTAGCACAAAAACTGAAGGAAAGGAGAGAGCAATAAAATCTCTGCACACAATGCTTAGCTCTCAGAAGTAAATCATATATGCCATGTTGTTTCATTTAGTTTTAAAGAGTTAGCTGCTATACGCTCGGTTATGCTTTCCTATAAAGGAAAGGCTATTTTTACAGATCGGAAAGTTAGCACAAAAACTGAAGGAAAGGAGATAGCTGCAAAATCTCTGCACAAAATGCTTATTTCTCAGTAGTAAATCATAAGTACCATGTTTTTTCAATAAGGTTTAAAGCATTAGCTGCTATACCCCCGGTTATGCTTTCCTATAGTGTAAATGCTAGTTTTAGAGATAGGAATGTTCGCTCAAAAACTGAAGGAAAGGAGATAGCTACAAAGTCTCTGCACACAATGTTCAGTTCTCAGAAATAAATCATATGTGCCATGTTGTTTCTTTTAGGTTTAAAGAGTTAGCTGCTATACCCTCGGTTATGCTTTCCTATATAGGAAATGCTAGTTTTAGAGATAGGAATGTTAGCACAAAAACTGAAGGAAAGGAGATACCTGCAAAATCTCTGCACAAAATGCTTTGTTCTCAGAAGTAATTCATATGTAACATGTTGTTTCATTTATGTTTAAAGAGTTAACGGCTATACGCTCGGTTATGCTTTCCTATATAGGAAATGCTAGTTTTTCAGATAGGAATGTTAGCACAAAAAGTGAAGGAAAGAAGATAGCTGCAAAATATCTGCACACAATGCTTAGTTCTCTGAAGTAAATTATATATACCATGTTGTTTCATTTAGTTTTAAAGGTAAGCTCCTATACGCTCAGTTATGCTTTCCTATAAATGAAATGCTAGTTTTACAGATAGGAATGTTAGCACAAAAACTGAAGGAAATTAGATAGCTGCAAAATCTCTGCACACACTGTTTAGTTCTCAGAAGTAAATGATATGTTCCATATTGTTTCTTTTAGGTTTAATGAGGTAGCTGCTATACCCTTGGTTATGCTTTCCAATATATGAGATGCTTGTTTTAGAGATAGGAATGTTAGCCCAAAAATTGAAGGAAAGGAGATAATTGGAAAATCTCTGCACACAATGCTTAGTTCTAAGAAGTATATCATATGTACCATGGTTTTTCAGGTAGATTTAAAGAGTTAGCTGCTATACCGCGTTTATGCTTTCCTATAATGTAAAAGCTAGTTTTAGAGATAGGAATTTTAGCACAAAAACTGAGGGAAAGGAAATAGCTGCAAAATCTCTGCACACAATGTTTAGTTCTCAGAGGTAAATCATATGTGCCATGTTGTTTCATTTAGGTTTAAAGAGCTAGCTGCTATACACTCGATTAAGCTTTCCTATATAGGAAATGCTTGTTTTAGAGATATGTATGTTAGCTCAAAACCTGAAGGAAAGGAGAGAGCTGCAAAATCTGTGCACACAATGTTTAGTTCTCAGAAGTAAAGCATATGTGCCATGTTGTTTCTTTTATGTTTAAACAGTTAGCTGCTATAACCTTGGTTATGCTTTCCTATATAGGAAATGCTAGTTTTAGAGATATGAAAGTTAGCACAAAAACTGAAGGAAAGGAGATAGCTGCAAAATCTCTGCACACAATGCTTAGTTCTCAGAAGTAAATCATATGTTCCATGTTGTTTCATTTAGATTTAAAGAGTTAGCGGCTATACCCTAGGTTATGCTCCTATATAGGAAATGCTAGTTTTACAATATGAATGGTAGCACAAAATATGAAGGAAAGAAGAGAGCTGCCAAAACTCTGCACACGATGCTTAGTTCTCAGAAGTAAATCATATGTACCACGTTTTCTCAGGTAGGTTTTAAGACTTAGCTGCTCAACCCCCGGTTATGCTTTCCTATATAGGAAATGCTTGTTTTAGAGATATGAATGTTAGCACAAAAACTGAAGGACAGGAGATAGCTGCAAAATCTCTGCACACAATGCTTATTTCTCAGAAGTAAATCATATGTACCTTGCTTTTTCAGGTAGGTTTAAAGAGTTAGCTGCTATACTCCCGGTTATGCTTTCCTATAGTGTAAAGGCTAGTTTTAGGAATAGGAATGTTAGCATAAAAACTGAAGGAAAGGAGATAGCCACAAAATCTCTACACTCAATGCTTAGTACCCTAAAGTATAGCACATGTGACATACAATTTCTAGAGTGTTTAAAGAGTTAGCTGCTATACCATAGGTTATGTTTCCCTATATAGGAAATACTAGTTTTACAGATAGGAATGTTAGCACAAAAATTGAAGGAAAGAAGATAGCTGCAAAATCTCTGCACACAATGCCTAGTTCTCAGAAGTAAATCATATGTACCATGCCTTTTCGGGTAGGTTTAAAGAGTTAGCTGCTATACCCCCGGGTTATGCTTTCCTATAGTGTAAATGCTAGTTTTAGAGATAAGAATGTTAGCAAAAAAACTGAAGGAATGGAGATAGCCACAAAACCTCTGCACTCAATGCTTAGTTCCCTAAAGTAAAGCACATGTGACATCCGCTTTCAAGTAGGTTTAAAGAGTTATCTGCTATACCCTCGGTTATGCTTTCCTATATAGTAAACGCGAGTTGTAGAGACAGGAATGTTAGCACAAAAACTGAAGGAAAGGAGATAGCTGCTAAATCTCTGCACACAATGCTTAGCTCTTAGAAGTAAATCATATGTGCCATGTTGTTTCATTTAGGTTTAAAGAGTTAGATGGTATACCCCCGGTTAAGCTTTCCTATATAATAAAAGTAGGTTTTAGAGATAAGAATGTTAGCACAAAAACTGAAGGAAAGGAGATAGCCAGAAAATCTGTGCACTCAATGCTTTGTTCCCAAAGTAAAGCATATGTGACATCCTCTTTCAAGTAGGTTTAAAGAGTTAGCTGCTATACACTCGGTTATGCCTTCCTATATAGCAAATTCTAGTTTAAGAGAAAGGAAGGTTAGCACAAAATCTGATGGAAAGGAGATAGCTGCAAAATCTCTGCGCATACTGCTTAGTTCTCAGAAGTAAATCATATGTGCCATGTTGTTCCATTTAGGTTTAAAGAGTTAGTTGCTGTAACCTCGGTTATGCTTTCCTATATAGTAAATTGTAGTTTTTGAGATAGGAATGTTAGTATAAAAACTGAGGGAAAATAGACAGCTGCAAATTCTCTGCACTCAATGCTTAGTTCCCAAAAGTAAAGCACATGTGACATCCTCTTTCAGGTAGGTTTAAAGAGTTAGCTGCTACACCCTCGGTTATGCTTTCCTATATAGTAAAGGCTAGTTTTAGAGATAGTAATGTTACCACAAAACCTGAAGGAAAGGAGATAACTGCAAAATCTCTTCACACAATGATTAGTTCTCAGAAGTAAATCACATGTGCCATGTTGTTTCATTTAGGTGTAAAGAGTTGGCTGCTATACCCTCTGTTATGCTTTCCTATATAGTAAATGCTAGTTTTAGAGATAGGCATGTTAGTACAAAAACTGAAGGAAGGGAGATATCTGCAAAATGTCTGCACACAATGCTGAGTTCTCAGAAGTAATTAATATGTGCCATGTTGTTTCATTTAGGTTTAAATGGTTCGCTGCTATACCCTTGGTTGTTCTTTCCTATATAGTAAATTATAGTTTTAGTTATAGGAATGTTAGCATAAAAACTGAGGAAAAGGAGATAGCTGCAAAATCTGTGCACACAATGTTTATTTCTCAGATGTAAGTCATATGTACCATGCTTTTTCAGGTAGGTTTAAAAAATTAGCCACTATACCCCCATTTGTGCTTTCCTATAGTTTAAATGCTAGTTTTAGAGATAGGCATATTAGCACAAAAACTGAGGCAAAGGAGATAGCCTCAAAATATCTGCACTCAATGGTTAGGTCCCTAAAGTAAAGCACATGTGACATCCTCTTTAAAGTAGGCTTCAAGAGTTAGCTGCTATACCCTCGGTTATGCTTTCCTATATAGTAAAGGCAAGTTTGAGAGATAGGAATTTTAGCACAAAAATTGAAGGAAAGGAGATAGATGCAAAATCTCTGCACACAATGCTTAGTTCTCAGAAGTAAATCATATGTGCCATGCTGTTTCCTTTAGGTTTAAGGAGTTAGGTGCTGTACCCTCAGTTATGCTTTCCTGTATAGTAAATGCTGGTTTTAGAGATAGGTATGTTGGAACAAAAACTGAAGAAAAGGGGACAGCCACAAAATCTATGCAGACAATGCTTACTTCACTAAAGTAAAGCACATGTTACATCCTCTTTCAAGTACGTTTAAAGTGTTAGCTGCTATACCCTCGGTTATGCCTTCCTAAATAGTAAACGGTAGTTTTAGAGATAAGAATGTTAGCACAAAATCTGAAGGAAAGGAGATAGCTGCAAAATCTCAGCACACAATGCTCACTTCTCAGAAGTAGATCATATGTGCCATTTTGTTTCACTTAGATTTAAAGAGTTAACTGCTATACGCCCGGTTATGCTTTCCTATAGCGTAAATGCTACTTTTAGAGATAGGCATATTAGCACAAAAACTGAAGGAAAGGAGCTAGCCACAAAATCTCTGCACTCAATGCTTAGTTCCCTAAAGTAAAGCACATGTGACATCCTCTTTCAAGTACGTTAAAAGAGTTAACTGCTATACCCTCGGTTATGCTTTCCTATGTAGTAAAGGCTAGGTTTAGAGATAGGAATGTTAGCACAAACCTGAAGGAAAGGAGATAGCTGCAAAATCTCTGCACACAATGCTTATTTCTCAGAAGCAGATCATATGTGCACTGTTTTTTCATTTAGGGTTAAAGAGTCACCTGCGATACCCTCGGTTATGCTTTCGTTTATAGCAAATGCTAGTTTCAGAGAGACGAATGTTAGCACAAAAACTGAAGGAAAGGAGATAGCTGCAAAATCTCTGCGCACAATTCTTAGTTCTCAGAAATAAATCATATGTGCCATGTTGTTTCATTAAGTTTAAAGAGTTAGCTGCTATACCCTCGGTTATACTTCCTTATATAGTTAAAGCTAGTTTTAGAGATAGGAATGTTAGCACAAAACCTGAAGGAAAGGAGATAGCTGCAAAATCTCTGCACACAATTTTTAGTTCTCAGAAGTAAAACATATGTACCATGCTTTTTCAGGTAGGTTTAAAGAGTTAGCTGCTATACCCCCAGTTATACTTTCCTATAGTGTAAATGTAAGTTTTAGAGATAGGAATGTTAGCACAAAATTGAAGGAAAGGAGATAGCCACAAAATCTCTTCACTCAATGCTTAGTTCCCTAAAGTAAAGCACCCATGACATCCTCTTTCAAGTAGGTTAAAAGAGTTAACTGCTCTACCCTCGAATATGCTTTCATATAGAGTAAAGGCTAGTTTTAGAGATAGTAATGTTAGCCCAAAAACTGAACGAAAGGAGATAGCTGCCAAATCTCTGCACAGTGTGCTTTTTTCTCAGAAGCAGATCATATGTGCCATGTTGTTTCATTTATGTTTAAAGAGTTAGCTGCTATACCCTCGGTTATGCTTTCGTATATTGCAAATGCTAGTTTCAGAAATAGGAGTGTTAACTCAAAAACTGAAGGAAAGGAGATAGCTGCAAAATCTCTGAATGTAATGCTTAGTTCTCAGAAGTAAATCATATGTACCATACTTTTTCAGGTAGGTTTAAAGATTTAGCTGCTATTCCCGCCGTTATGCTTTCCTACAGTGTAAATGCTAGTTTTAGAGATAGGAATGTTAGCACAAAAACTGAAGGAAAGGAGATAGCTGCAAAATCTTGGCACACAATGCTTAGTTCTCAGAAGTAAATCATATGTGCCATGTTCTTTCATTTAGGTTTAAAGAGTTAGCTGCTATACACTCGGTTATGCTTTCGTTTACAGGTAATGCCAGTTTTAAAGATAGGAATGTTAGCACAAAAACTGAAGGAAAGGATATAGCTGCAAAATCTCTGCACACAATTCTTAGTTCTCAGAAGTAAATCATATGTACCATGCTTTTTCAGGTAGGTTTAAAGAGTTAGCTTCTATTAACCCGGTTATGCTTTCCTATATAGGAAATGCTTTAGAGATATGAATATTAGCAGAAAAACTGAAGGAAAGGAGATAGCTGCAAAATCTCTGCACACAATGCTTAGTTCTCAGAAGTAAATCATATGTGCTGTGATGTTTCATTTAGGTTTAAAGAGTAAGCAGCTATACCCTCGACTATTCTTTCCTATATAGCAAATGCTAGTTTTACAGATAGGAATGTCAGCACAAAAACTGAAGGAAAGGAGAAAGCTGAAAATCTCTGCACACAATGCTTAGTTCTCAGAAGTAAATTATATGTACCATGCTTTTTCAGGTAGGTTTAAAGAGTTAGCTTCTCTACCCCCGGTTATGCTTTCCTATAGTATAAATGCTACATTTAGAGAAGGAAATGTCAGCACAAAAACTTAGGAAAGGAGATAGCTGCAAAATCTATGCACACAATGCATAGTTTTCGGAAGTAAATCATATGTGCCATCTTGTTTCATTTACTTTTAAAGAGTTAGCTGCTATACCCTCGGTTATGATTTCCTATATAGGTAATGCTAGTTTTACCGATAGGAATGTTAGCACAAAAACTGAAGGAAAGAAGATAGCGGGAAAATCTCTGCACACAATGCTTAGTTCTCAGAAGTAAATCATATGTACCATGATTTTTTAGGTAGGTTTAAAGAGTTAGGTGCTATACCCCCGGTTATGCTTTCCTATATAGGAAATGCTAGTTTTAGAGATATGAATGTTAGCACAAAAACTGAAGGAAAGGAGATAGCTGCAAAGTCTCTCCACACAATGGTTACTTCTCAGAATTAAATCATATATGCCATGTTGTTTCATATAGTTTTAAAGAGTTAGCTCCTATACCCTCGGTTATGCTTTCTTATAAAGGAAACGCTAGTTTTACAGATAGAAGTGTTAAAAAAAACTGAAGGAAAGAAGATAGCTGGAAAATCTGCACACAATGCTTAGTTCTCAGAAGTAAAACATATGTACCATGCTTATTCAGGTAGGTTTAAAGAGTTAGCTGCTCTAACCCCGGTTATGCTTTCCTATAGTGTAAATACTAGTTTTAGAGATAGGAATGTTAGCACAAAAACTGAAGGAAAGTAGATAGCTGTAAAATCTCTGCACACAATGCTTACTTCTCAGAATTAAATCATATGTGTCATGTTGTTTCATTTATGTTTAAAGAGTTAGCGGCTATACCCTAAGTTAGGCTTTCCTATATCGATAATGCTAGTTTTACAGACAGGAATTTTAGCACAAAAACTGAAGGAAAGGAGATAGCTGCAAAATCTCTGCACAAAATGCTTAGCTCTCAGAAGTAAATCATATGTACAATGCTTATTCAGGTATGTTTAAAGAGTTAGCTGCTATACCCCCGATTATGCTTTCCTAGAATGTAAATACTTGTTTTAGAGATAGGAATGTTAGAACAAAAACTGAAGGAAAGGAGATAGCTGCAAAATCTCTGCACACAATGCTTAGTTCTCAGAAGTAAATCATGTGTACCATGCTTTTAATGTAGGTTTAAAGAGTTAGCTGCTATACCCCCGCTTATGCTTTCCTATGTAGGAAATACTAGTCTTAGAGATATAAATGTTAGCACAAAAACTGAAGGAAAGGAGATAGCTGCAAAATCTCTGCACTTAATCCTTAGTTCTCAGAATTAAATCATATATGCCATGTTGTTTCATTTAGGTTTAAAGACTTAGCTGCTATACCCTCGGTTATGCTTTCCTATAAAGGAAATGCTAGTTTTACAGATAGGAATGTTAGCACAAAAACTGAAGGAAAGAGATAGCTGCAAAATCTCTGCACTTAATGCTTAGTGCTCAGAAGTAAATCATATATGCCATGTTGTTTCATTTAGGTTTAAAGACTTAGCTACTATACCCTCGGTTTAAAGACTTAGCTGCTATACCCTCGGTTATGCTTTCCTATAAAGGAAATGCAAGTTTTACAGATAGGAATGTTAGCGCAAAAACTGAAGGAAAGGAGATAGCTGCAAAATCTCTGCACACAATGCCTAGTTCTCAGAAGTAAATCATATGTACCATGCTTTTTCAGGTAGGTTTAAAGAGTTAGCTGCTATACCCCCGGTTAGGCTTTCCTATAGTGTGAAAGCTAGTTTTAGAGATAGGAATGTTAGCACCAAAACTGAATTAAAGGAAATAGCAGCAATATCTCTGCATACAATGTTTAGTTCTCAGAGGTAAATCATATGTGCCATGTTGTTTCATTTAGCTTAAAAAGTTAGCTGCTATACCCTCGGTTATGCTTTCCTAAAAATGAAATGCTACTTTTTCAGATAGGAATGTTAGCACAAAAACTGAAGGAAAGGAGATAGCTGATAGAATTGCAGGGATCCGACATTTAATATAGAGTTTGTTGACCTGGCTTCCCCCACGGGGCTGGCACCCAGCTACGGGGATCCCTGAGGGCTGTGTTGCACTGTGGGGCTCCTAAGCTTCCTGTGGACCAGATTTGAGGTTGCCAGGTCTGGGTCTCCTGGACTCTGGCAGTCCACACCCCAGACGCACACCTCTTGAGTCTTCAGTGTCTCAGACTTTCCACCCCTGAATCCATCATGCCCTGGGTTCTACCGGGGTCCTTGAGTGCCCTGGACCTTAACGTTTGCGTTTTATCTTTATTGGCTCATATTGTTTTGTTTTTATTTTCACTTTATCTTATTTTTTACTCTTTTTGACGCCCTGATTGCTAATATTGCATTATCCCCTAGTCTTTTCTCCTAGCGTGACCCCCAAAGTCCTTTTTTTTAATACAGTTATTTAGGGATTTTTTTCGTTGTTGTTTTAGATAGTGTTGCAATTGTGACACGTGTATACCTGTATCTCTCTTCCCCCTATCTGTTCCCAACCGTTTGCCCATCCTCTTTTTCTTTCTTCCTTTCTTCCTGTCTTTCTTTTTTTCTTTATTATAATTAGTTTTTCTTTTTCGGTTTTCTCTTTCCCTCTTGTCCCTCATTTTCCACTTATTTCATTTTAATTCAAGTATACAATAGGTGCTACAGGGAACACCTCACATTTGCTGGGTTTTCCCATCCTCCACTGCCTCATTTCTGTGTGAACTGATTTAGGCTACCTACACTATCCCCCTTTCCCTGCATCTTGATATCCACTATCATCTACTGTCTCTCCTATATTCCACCCCCCACCTCCCGTTCTTTGATCCACAATGTGTCTAACTCTTAATTTCTAATATCTTTGTTCTGTTTTCTGTCTGGCATCCACTCTTGAAACTATTACCTTTCTTTTCTTTTTCCCTCTCTCACGAAAACAATAGCTTTGTAGTTCATACCATATTCCTCCCATATTCAGGCATCTACCTCATAAAAGGTACTCTACCTACAGCTATAACTCTACACAATCTACATGAATCTAACCTCCATCCTCCCAGATCTCATATTCTTGCTTTGTTAACGTATATCACCAATACAATTCTACACTTTTTCCTTGCTTACACAATTGCCTTTCCCTGGCACTAATAATTTCCTTTAAAGTGAACTTAACCAGCAACAAGAAATTAGAATAAGAAGAACAAAGTGACAAAAAGAAGATATAACACTTACACAAAAATAACAGCTAATTAATCTCCAAGACTAGACAAAGAAGCTAAGGAACTGATTAAACCCGTCAAGATAAAAGGATGACCAGAAAGCAACAAAAATTGACAAACCAAATCAGTAATCAGGAAAACATGGCTGAATCCAATCAACAAAGTAAAAATCAGGAAGGGGAGCAGAACTTCGCACAAGCAATGAAAGATCTCACAACATTTATCACCAACAAATTTGATGAAGTAATGAAAGAGGTTAACAACATGAAGACAACACTGGGAGGGGAAATTGCAGACATACGCAAAAACATAACAGACATGATGGGAATGAACACCACAGTTCAAGAAATAAAAAATGCACTTGCAGCAAATATCAACAGACTAGAAGAGGCAGAGCAGAGAATTAGTGATGTGGAAGACAGTACATCAGAAATCAAACAGATAGTAGAAGGGGTCGATAAAAAGATAGAAAAAATCCAGCTAGGATTTAGGGACCTGAATGACAATGCAAAACGCTCAAATATACGCATTATAGGTATTCCAGAAGGAGAAGAGAAGGGAAAGGGGTCAGAAGGAGTGTTGCAGGAAATAATGGCTGAAAACTTTCCAAATCTACTGAAAGAGACAGACGTACATATCCAAGAAGCACAGCACACTCCACTGGTCATAAACCCCAACAGGCCCACCCCAAGACATATACTCGTGAAATTATCCAATGCTCAACACAAAGAGAAAATCCTAAAAGCAGCAAGAGAAAAGAAAACCATCACATACAAGGGAAGCTCCATAAGATTAAGTGCTGATTTCTCTTCTGAAACCATGGAGGCAAGGAGGCAGTGGTATGATATAGTCAAGGTAATAAAGGGAAAAAATTTCCAACCAAGAATACTCTATCCAGCTAAACTAGCATTCAAACATGATGGAGAGTTCAAAATATTCGCAGACAAACAGAAACTGAAAGAGTATACCAAAAAGAAACCTCCCCTTCAAGAAATTCTAAAGGGAGTTCTGCAGGAAGAAAGGAAAAAACAGGAAAGGCAGAGTTGGAGGAGAGTATAAGACCAACAACAACAACAAAAAAGACAAAAAAATATATATACAAACAAAATATGACAAACACAAATCCAATCAAAATATGGCTAACACAAATAATTCCTTGATAGTAATAACACTGAATGTCAACGGATTAAACTCACCTATCAAAAGATTCAGACTGGGACATTGGATAAGGATATATGACCCATCCGTATGCTGTCTACAAGAGACACATCTTAGACCCAGAGATGCATGGAGATTGAAAGTGAATGGCTGGAAAACAATCATACAAGCTAACAATAACCAAAAAAAGGCAGGAGTAGCTATATTAATATCAGACAAAATAGATTTTAAATGTGAAACAATTGTGAGAGACAAAGAAGGATACTACATTTTAGTGAAAGGGAAAATCTGTCAAGAAGATCGAACAATCATAAATATTTACGCCCCTAACAAGGATGCCTCTAAATATGTCAGGAAAACACTGGAAAAACTAAGTGAAACAATAGATACATCTACAATTATAGTGGGTGATTTTAATACACCACTATCAACTCTGGACAGAACATCTCAAAAGAGAATCACCAAAGAAACAAAACATCTGAACAGTATATTAGAGGAGCTGGATCTAATAGATATATATAGATCGCTACACCCAAACACAGCAGGATATACATTTTTCTCAAGCGCACATGGATCATTCTCCAAGATAGATCATATGCTATGCCACAAAGAAAGGCTGAACGGATTCAGAAAGATTGAAATCATACAAAACATTATATCTGACCACAGTGGAGTCAAGCTGGAGATTTGCAAGGGACAGAAGCCCAGATTTCACACCACGATTTGGAAATTAAACAGCACACTCTTAGAAAAACAGTGGGTCAAAGAGGAAATCTCAAAAGAAATCAATGACTACCTTGAAACAAATGATAATGATAACACAACATACCAAAATTTATGGGATGCAGCAAAAGCAGTACTGAGAGGGAACTTTATAGCCATAAATTCATATATCAAAAAAGAAGAAAGAGCAAAAAGTGAAGAACTAACAGCACATTTGAAGGAATTAGAAAAACAACTAAGTAACCCAACAGGAAGAAGAAGGAAGCAAATAACAAAGATAAGAGCAGAACTAAATGAAATAGAAAATAAGAAAGCACTTGAACAGATAAACAAGACCAAGAGCTGGTTTTTTGAGAAGATTAACAAAATTGACAAACTTTTAGTGACACTAACAAAGAAAAAAAGAGAGAAGATGCAAATACACAAAATAAGAAATGAGAAAGGCGATATCACCACTCACCCCACAGAAATAAAGACTATCATAAGAGGATATTTTGAAAAACTATATTCCAACAAAAATGACAATCTAGAGGAAATGGACAAATTCCTAGAAACACATAAGCAGCCCATATTGACAAAAGATGAAATTGATGATCTTAACAAACAATCACAAGCAGAGAGATAGAATCAGTTATTAAAAATCTCCCAACTAAGAAGAGCCCAGTGCCAGATGGCTTCACAGGTGAATTCTACAAAACATTCCGGAAAAAACTGACACCAATACTGCTGAAACTATTCCAAAAAATCGAAACAGAAAGAACATTACCCAACTCCTTCTATGATGCCAAAATTACCCTAGTTCCAAAACCAAACAAAGACAACACAAGAAGGGAAAATTACAGACCAATATCTCTAATGAACCTAGACGCAAAAATACTTAACAAAATACTTGCTGATCGTATTCAACAACACATTAAACGAATTATACACCACGACCAAGTGGGATTCATCCCAGGTATGCAAGGATGGTTCAACATAAGAAAATCAATCAACGTAATACACCATATAAACAGATTGAAGAAAAAAATCACATGATTATATCTATTGATGCAGAAAAAGCATTTGACAAAATACAGCACCCTTTCTTGATAAAAACACTCCAAAAGATTGGAATACAAGGAAATTTTTTGAACATGATAAAGAGTATATATGAAAAACCTAAAGCCAATATTGTGTACAATGGAGAAATCCTAGACTCCTTCCCTCTAAACTCAGGAACAAGACAAGGATGCCCACTGTCTCCACTCCTATTTAACATTGTCTTAGAAGTACTTGCTCGAGAAATGAGGCAAGAGCCAGAAATAAAAGGCATTCAAATTGGAAAGGAAGAAGTCAAAATGTCATTATTTGCAGATGACATGATCCTATACATAGAAAACCCTGAGAGATCTACAACAAAGATTCTAGAACTCATAAATGAGTTTAGTAAAGTTGCAGGTTATAAGATCAATGCGCAAAAATCAGTAGCATTTCTGTACACCAATAATGAGCAAGATCAGGAGGAAATCAAGAAACAAATACCATTCACAATAGTAAATAAAAAAATCAAATACTTAGGAATAAATTTAACTAAAGAGGTAAAGAACTTATACACCGAGAACTATACAAGATTGTTCAAGGAAATCAAAGAAGACCTGAATAAATGGAAGACTATTCCTTGTTCATGGATAGGAAGACTGAACATTATTAAGATGTCTATCCTACCAAAACTGATCTACACATTCAATGCAATCCCAATAAAAATCAACGCAGCCTTCTTTAAGGAACTAGAAAAACTAACTATGAAATTTATTTGGAAAGGAAAGAGACCCCGAATAGCCAAAGACATACTGAAAAAGAAAAACGAAATTGGAGGAATCACACTACCTGACTTCAAAACATACTACAAAGCTACGGTGGTGAAAACAGAATGGTATTGGCATAAGGAGAGACACATAGACCAATGGAATCGAATTGAAAGCTCTGATATAGAACCTCACATATATAGCCACATAATATTCGATAAAGCCACCAAACCCTCTCAACTGGGAGAGAGTGGCCTATTCAACAAATGGTGTCTGGAGAACTGGATAGCCATATGTAGAAGAATGAAAGAGGATTACCATATCACACCTTATACAAAGATCAACTCAAGATGGATCAAAGACCTAAATATAAGAGCCAAGACCATAAAAACCTTAGAAAGCAGTGTGACATCCTCTTTCAAGTAGGTTTAAAGAGTTAGCTACTATACCCTCGATTATGCTTTCCTATATAGGAAATGCTGGTTTTACAATTAGGAAAGGTAGAAGAAAAACTGAAGGAAAGGAGATAGCTGCAAAATCTCTGCACACAATGCCTAGTTCTCAGAAGTAAATGATGTGTGCCATGTTCTTTCATTAGGTTTTTAGAGTTACCTGCTATAACCTCTCTTATGCTTTCCTGTAAAGGAAATGCTGGTTTTAGAGATAGGAATGTGAGCCCAAAAAGTGAAGGAAAGGAGATAGTTGCAAAATCTCTGCACACAATGCTTAGTTCTTAGAAGTAATTCATATGTGCCATGTTGTTTCATTTAGGTTTAAAGAGTTAGATGCTATACCCCTGGTTATGCTTTAGTATATGGGAAATGATAGTTTTAGAGATATGAATGCTAGCACAAAAACTGAAGGAAAGGAGATAGCTGCAAAATCTCTGCACACAATGCTTAGTTCTCAGATCTAAATCATATGTGCCATGTTGTTTCATTTACGTTTAAAGAGTTAGCTGCTATACCTTCGGTTATGCTTTACAATATAGTAATTGCCAGTTTTAGAGATAGGAATGGGAGCACAAAAACTGAAGGAAAGAACATAGCTGCAAAATCTCTGCACACAATGCTTAGTTCTCAGAAGTAAATCATATGTTCCATGCTTTTTCAGGTAGGATTAAAGAGTGAGCTGCTATTCCCCCGGTTATGCTTTCCTATAGTGTAAATGCTAGCTTTAGAGATAGGAATGTTAGCACAAAAACTGAAAGAAAGTAGATAGCCACAAAATCTGTGCACTCAATGCTTATTTCCCTCAAGTAAAGCACATGTGACATCCTCTTTCAAGTACGTTAGAAGAATTAGCTGCTATACCCTCGGTTATGCTTTCCTATATAGGAAATGCTAGTTTTATTTTTTTTAATTATTTATTATTTTTTTTTAAATTACATTATGAAAAATATGAGGTCCCATTCAACCCCACCATCCCCGCCCCCCACTCCCCCCACAGAAACACTCTCTCCCATCATCATGACACATCCATTGCACCTGGTAAGTTCATCTCTGAGCATCACTGCACCCCATAGTCAGTGTTGCACATCATAGCCCAGACTCTCTCACGTTCCATCCAGTGGGCCCTGGTGGGATCTATAATGTCCCGTAATTGTCCGTGAAGCACTATCCAGGACAACTCCATGTCCCGAAAACGCCTCCACATTTCATCTCTTCCTCCCGTCCCCACATCCTACAGCCACCATGGCTACCGTTCCCACACCCATTCCACATTTTCTCTGTGGACATTGGATTGGTTGTGTCCATTGCACATCTATGTCAAGTGAGGGCTTAGATTCCACATGAGTACTAGATGCACTCCTCCCACTTCCAGTTGTAGACACTCTAGGCTCCATGTTGTGGTGGTTGACCTTCTTCAACTCCATGTTAGCTGAGTGGAGTAAGTCCAATAAATCAAAGTGTAGGAGCTGAAGTCTGTTGAGGCTCTGGGCCTGGGTGTCATATTATCAGTCCAGAGATTCAAATCCCCTACATATATCTTAAACCCAGCACCAACTACAATTCCAATAATGTAGCATGCAAGTCTTGTGAAAAGAGATCCCCTCTGAGTCCAATTCCATCCCACAGAAACACCAGCTCCAAAGAAGGGCTATCTGTCATGGCAGTGAACCCCTTCTGCCATGACCATAGAACCTGTGGGTCTGTTTATCCCTCAAAAGAACCAATACCTGGGGTTGTATCTACCTTATCTGTCTCTTAGACTCTGTTCAGTTGTACATAGGGGTATTCCTTCTGACAACCTCCAGACTCTTTTTTAGAGACTCACAGCCTTATAATCTCATTTCTCCTTTCCATTTCCCCCTTACATTAGGTCAAACACCTTCCCTAAGTCATGTTATTATATGTAGACAGGTATATTCTGCTGTTCCGCATTGAATCTTTAATTCAAGGTCATTTTCTAGTTGCTTCTTCAGCTGGTATGTGGTAGTGATCCCTCAGTGCTAGGGAGGCTCATCCACGGGTGTCGTGTCCCATGCTGGGGGGAATGCATCGCATCTACACGCTGAGTTTGGCTGTGAGAGTGGCCACATTTGAGTAACATGAAGGCTGTCAGGAGGAAACCCCCAGGCACAATGCTACTCTAAGCCTTGTTCTTATTGCAGGTGTATAGACTCAAAAGTGTAACCGTTAGTATCACGAGCCCACTGTTGGGCCCTCCTTCCTTCGTGGTTCTTCCTGTTGCACCTGGAGGATTGCCGCTGCTCTCCCAGGGCCCACAACAGTGACCCCCCGGCCAAGAGCCCAGTACCCCCAGCTGTTGTTTTTGTTTCCTCTATGAGTATATATAGACATTACCATATACCCTGTGCATATGCCCTGTATAACTCCCTGTCAACCATATATATCCTGTCAATAACATCCCATATCAGTATTCCTCCGCTGCCATTGTTGAACCACTCTGTGATCCAAAACTTCCCGTAAAGTGAATCCCAACATAATGTCAGCTTCAGAAGAGTCTTAGATCACCGCAATTCATGTGTACAATATACAGTATTTCCCCAGATCCACCATAAAACCTTTTCCCTTGCACAGCAATAATCTTTTAACTTATTCATATCATATTTCCTGAAACTGATGTACAGATTCCAAAACTATAGTTTTCAAACAAGGTGACATTTGTGCTTACTATGTGGTCCACATTTTAGGCTGTACAGTTTTATAATTTTTTTTAGTTATCCTATGTTTTGTCTTATGGTTTTCATTATTAGTCTGTCGTCCCCTATATGTTTTGGTGTAATAGCTGTTTTATATTCATCCTCGTGTACTCTCACATAACTCCTCAATTACCCCCTTATTTACCTTTCTTCCATCCATTCCACATTCATTTTCCCCTCCCCTTAGGGCCCACAACGCCTGCCAATCTTATACCCTGGGAGCCGTCCTTTCTCACGAGAGATACAGTTCTCTCTATTCGATGAGAAAATGCTAGTTTTAGACATAGGAATGTTAGCACAAAAACTGAAGGAATGGAAATAGCTGCAAAATCTTTGCACACAATGCGTACTTCTCTGAAGAAAATCATATGTGCCATGTTGTTTCATTTAGGTTTAAAGAGTTAGCTGCTACACCATCGGTTATGCTTTCATATATAGTAAAGGGGAGTTTTAGAGACAGGAATGTTAGCACAAAAACTGTAGGAAAGCAGATAGCCACAAAATCTCTGCACTCAGTGCTTAGTTCCCTAAAGAAAAGCACATGTGACATCCTCTTTCAAGTAGGTTTAAAGAGTTACCTGCAAAACACTCGGTATTGCTTTCCTATATAGGAAATGCTAGTTATAGGGATAGGAATGTTAGCACTAAAACTGAAGGAAAGGAGATAGCTGCAAAATCTCTGCACAAAATGCTTAGTTCTCAGAATTAAATCATATCTGCCATGTTCTTTCATTTACGTTTAAAGAGTTTACTGCTATACGCTCAGTTATGCTTTCGTATATTGTAAATGCCAGTTTTCAGATAGGTATTTTAGCCCAAAAACTGAAGGAAAGGAGATAGCTGCAAAATCTCTGCACACAATACTTAGTTCTCAGACGTAAATCATATTTGCCATGTTGTTTCATGTAGGTTTAAAAAGTTACCTGCTATACCTTCACTTGTGCCTTCCTATATAGGAAATGCCAGTAAAAGAGATAGGAATGTTAGCACAAAAACTGAAGGAAAGGAGATAGCTGCAAAATCTCTGCACACAGTTATTAGTTCTCAGAAGTAAATCATACATTCCATGCTTTTTCAGATAGGTTTAAAGAGTGAGCTGCTATACCCCCTGTTATGCTTTCCTATATTGTAAATGCTAGTTTTAGAGATAGGAATGTTAGCCCAAAATCTCAAGGAATGGAGATAGCACAAAATCTCTGCACCCAATGCTTAGTTCTCAGAAGAAAATCATATGTGCCATGTTGTTTCATTTATGTTTAAAAAGTTAACTGCTATACCCTCAGTTATGCTTTCGTATACAGTAAATGCTAGTTTTAGAGATAGGAATGTTAGCACTAAAAATGAAAGAAAGGAGATAGCTGCAAAATCTCTGCACAAAATGCTTAATTATCAAAAGTAAATCATATCTGCCATGTTGTTTCATTTAGGTTTAAAAAGTTAACTGCTATAGGATCAGTTATGCTTTCGTATATATAGTAAATGCTAGTTTTCAGATAGGAATGTTAGCAAAAAATGAAGGAAAGGAGATAGCTGCAAAATCTCTTCAGAAAATGCTTACTTCTCAGAAGTAAATCATATGTGCCATGTTGTTTCATTTAGGTTTAAAGAGTTAGCTAGTAACCCTCGGTTATGCTTTCCTATATAGGAAGTGCTAGTTTTAGAGATAAGAATGTTAGCAGAAAAAACTGAAGGAAAGGAGAGAGTTGCAAAATCTCTGCACACAAGGCTTACTTCTCAGAATTAAATCATATGTGCCATGTTGTTTCTTTTAGGTTTAAAGAGTAAACTGCTATAACTCAGTTATGCTTTCCAACATAGGAAATGCTTGTTTTAGAGATATGAATGTTAGCACAAAAACTGAAGGAAAGGGGATAGCTGCAAAATCTCTGCTCAAGATGCTTAGTTCTCAGAAGTGAATCATATGTACCATGGTTTTTCAGGTAGGTTTAAAGAATTAGCTGCTATACCCCCGGTTATGCTTTACTACATTGTAAAGGCTAGTTTTAGAGATAGCAATGTTAGCACGAAAACTGAAGGGAAGGAAATAGCTGCAATATCACTGCATTAATGCTTAATTCCCTTAAGAAAAGCACATGTGACATCCTCTTTCAAGTAGGTTTAAACAGTTGGCTTCTATACCCTCGGTTTTGCTTTCCTATATATATTAAATGCTAGGTTTAGAGATATTAATATTAGCACAAAAACTGAAGGAAAGGAGATAGCTGCAAAATCTCTGCACACAATGCTTAGTTCTCAGAAGTAAATCATATGTGCCATGTTGTTTCAATTAGGTTTAAAGAGTTAGCGGCTATACCCTCGGTTATGCTTTCCTATATAGGAAAAGCTAGTTTTAGAGATATGAATGTTAGAACAAAAACTGAAGGAAAGGAGATAGCTGCAAAATCTCTGGACACAGTGCTTAGTTCTCAGAAGTAAATCATATGTGCCATGTTGTTTCATTTATGTTTAAAGAGTTACCGATTCTACCCTCGGTTATGCTTCCCTATATAGGAAATGCTAGTTTTACAGATAGGAATGTTAGCACAAAAATTGAAGGAAAGAAGATAGCTGCAAAATCTCTGCACACAATGCTTAGTTCTCAGAAGTAAATCATATGTACCATGCTTTTTCGGGTAGGGTTAAAGAGTTAGCTGCTATACCCCCCGTTATGATTTCCTATAGTGTAAATGCTAGTTTTAGAGATAGGAATGTTAACAAAAAAACTGAAGGAAAAGAGATAGCTGCAAAATCTGTGCACACAATGTTTAGTTCTCAGAAGTAAATCATAAATGCCGTGTTGTTTCATTTAGGTTTAAAGAGTTAGCTGCTATACCCTCGGTTATGGTTTCGAATATAGGAAATGCTGGTTTTAGAGATAGGAATGTTAGCACAAAAACTGAAGGAAAGGAGATAGCTGCAAAATCTCTGCACACAATGCTTTGTTCTCAGAAGTAAATCATATGTACCATGCTTTTTCAGGTAGGTTTAAAGAGTTAGCTGCTATAACCCCGATTATGCTTTCCTATAGTGTAAATGCTAGTTTTAGAGATAGGAATGTTAGCTCAAAAAGTGAAAGAAAGGAGATAGCTGCAAAATCTCTGCACACAATGCTTAGTTCTCAGAAGTAAATCATATGTACCATGGTTTTTCAGGTAGGTTTAAGAGTTAGCTGCTATACCTCTTGTTATGCTTTCCTATAGTGTAAATGCAAGATTTAGAGATAGGAATGTGAACACTAAAACTGAGGGAAAAGAGATACCTGTAAAATCTCTGCACAAAATGTTTAGTTCTCAGAAGTAAATCATATGTGCCATGTTGTTTCATTTAGGTTTATAGAGGTACCTGCTATACCCTCGGTATGCTTTCCTATATAGGTAATGCTAGTTTTATAGATAGGAATGTTAGCACAAAAACTGAAGGAAAGAAGATAACTGCAAAATCTCGGCACACAATGCTTAGTTCTCAGAAGTAAATCATATGTACCATGCTTTTTCAGGTAGGTTTAAAGTGTTAGCTGCTATACCCTCGGTTATGCTTCCCTATAGTGTAAATGCTAGTTTTAGAGATAGGAGTGTTAGCAGAAAAACTGGCGGAAAAGAGATGGCTGCAAAAGCTCTGCACATAATGTTTTGTTCTCAGAAGTAAATCATATGTGCCATGTTGTTTCATTTAGGTTTAAAGAGTTAGCTGCTATACTCTTGGTTATGCTTTCCTCTATAGGAAATGCTAGTTTTAGAGATAAGAATGTTAGCACAAAAACTGAAGGAAAGGAGATAGCTGCAAAATCTCTGCACACAATGCTTATTTCTCAGGAGTAAATCATATGTACCATGATTTTCCTGGTAGGTTTAAAGTGTTAGCGGCTATAAACCCTGTTATGCTTTCCTATAGTGTAAATGCTAGTTTTAGAGATAGGAATGTTAGCACAAATACTGAAGGAAAGGAGATAGCTACAAAATCTCTACACTCAATGCTTAATTCCCTAAAGTAAAGGACATGTGACATCCTCTTTCCAGTAGGTTTAAAGAATTAGCTGCTATACCCTCGGTTATGCTTTCGAATATAGTAAATGCTAGGTTTAGAGATAAGAATGTTAGTACAAAAACTGAAGGAAAGGTGATAGCTGAAAAATCTGTGCACACAATGCTTAGTTCTCAGAAGTATATCATATGTGCCATGTTGTTTAATTTAGGTTAAAAGAGTTAACTGCTATACCCTCAGTTATGCTTTTGTATATAGTAAATGCTAGTTTTAGAGATAGAAATGTTAGCACTAAAAATTAAAGAGGGAAATAGCTGCAAAATCACTGCACACAATGCTTAGTTCTCAGAAGCACATCATATGTACCATGCTTTTACATGTAAGTTTAAAGACTTAGCTGCTATATCCCCTGTTATGTTTCCTATAGAGTAAATGCTAGTTTTCGAGATAGGAATGTTAGCACAAAAACTGAAGGAAAGGAGAAGGCTGCAAAATCTCTGCACACAAGGCTTAGTTCTCAGAAGTATATCATATATGCCATGTTGTTTCATTTAGGTTTAAGGAGTTAGCTGCTATACCATCTGTTATGCTTTCATATATAGGAAATGCTAGTTTTAGAGATAGGAATGTCTGCACAAAAAATGAAGGAAAGGATATACCTGCAAAATCTCTGCACACAATGCTTAGTTCTCAGACGTAAATCATATGTACCATGCTTTTTCAGGTAGGGTTAAGGAGTTAGCTGCTCTACCCCCGGTTATGCTTTCCTATAGTGTATATGCTAGGTTTAGAGATAGGAATGTTAGCACAAAAACTGAAGGAAAGGAGATAGCTGAAAATCTGTGCACACAATGCTTAGTTCTCAGAAGTAAATCATACGTTTCATGCTTTTTCAGTAGGTTTAAACAGTGAGCTGCTATACCCCCGTTTAGGCTTTTATATAGAGTAAATGCTAGGTTTAGAGATAGGAATGTTAGCACAAAAACTGAAGGAAAGGAGATAGCTGCAAATTGTCTGCACACAATGCTTAGTTCTCCGAAGTAAATCATATGGCCATGTCGTTTCATTTAGGTTTAAACAGTTAGCTGCTATACCCTCGGTTATGCTTTCCTATATAGGAAATGCTAGTTTTAGAGATAGGAATGTTAGCTTCAAAACTGAAGGAAAGGATATAACTGCAAAAACTCGGCACACAATGCTTAGATCTTAGAAGTAAATCATATGTGCCATGTTGTTTCAATTAGGTTTAAAGAGTTAGCTGCTATACCCTCGGTTATGCTTTCCTATATAGGAAATGCTAGTTTTCGAGAGAAGAATGTTAGCACAAAAACTGAAGGAAAAGAGATGACCGCAAATCTCTGTAATCAATGCTTAGTTCTCTAAAGTAAACCACATGTGACATCCTCTTTCATGTAGGTGTAAAGAGTTAGCTACTCTAACCCCGATTATGCTTTCCTATAGTGTATATGCTAGGAAAAGAGATAGGAATTTTAGCACAAAAACTGAAGGAAAGGAGATAGCTGCAAAATCTCTGAACACAATGCTTAGTTCTCAGAAGTAAATCATATGAGCCATGTTGTTACATTTAGGTTTATAGAGTTAGCTGCTATACCCCCGGTTATGTTTTCCTACAGTGTAAATGCTAGGTTTGGAGAAAGGAATGTTAGCACAAAAATTGAAGGAAAGGAGATAGCTGCAAAATCTCTGCACACAGCGCTTAGTTCTCCGAAATAAATCATATGTACCACGCTTTTTCAGGTAGGTTTAAAGAGTTAGCTGCTAAACCCCCAGTAATGCTTTACTATAGTGTAAATGGTAGTTTTAGAGATAGGAATATTACCACAAGAACTGAAGGAAAGGAGATAGCTGAAAAATCTCTGCACAGAATGCTTAGTTCTCAGAAGTAAATCATATGTGCCATGTTGTTTCTTTTATGTTTAAAGAGTTACCTGCTATACCCTCAGTTAGGCTTTCGTACACAGGAAATGCAAGTTTTAGAGAAAGAAATGTTAGCACAAAAACTGAAGGAAGGAGATAGCTGCAAAATCTCTGCACACAATGCTTAGTTCTCAGAAGTGAATCATATGTGCCATGCTTTTTCAGGTAGGTTTAAAGAGTTAGCTGCTACACCCCTGGTTATGCTTTACTACATTGTAAAGGCTAGTTTTAGAGATAGGAATGTTAGGACAAAAATTGAAGGAAAGGAGATAGCTGCAAAATCTCTGCACTCATTGCTTAATTCCCTAAAGTAAAGCACATGTGACATCATCTTTCAAGTAGGTTTAAACAGTTAGCTGCTATACCCTCGATTAAGCTTTCCTATATATATTAAATGCTAGTTTTAGAGATATTTATAATACCACAAAAACTGAAGGAAAAGAGATAGCTGCAAAATCTCGGCACAGAATGCATAGTTCACGCAAGAAAATCATATGTGACATGTTGTTTCATTTATGTTTAAAGACTTAGCTGCTATACCCACGGTTATGCTTTCCTATATAGGAAATGCTAGTTTTAGAGATAGGAATGTTAGCACAAAAACTGAAGGAAATGAGATAGCTGCGAAATGTCTGCACACAATGCTTAGTTCTCTGAAGTAAATCATATGTGCCATGTTGTTTCATTTATGTTTAAAGAGTTAGCTGCTTTAACTTCGGTTATACTTTCCTATATTGGAAATTCTAGTTTTAGAGAAAAGAATGTTAGTAAAAAACTGAAGGAAAGGAGATAGCTGCAAAATCTCTGCACACAATGTTTAGTTCTCAGGAGTAAATCATATGTTCCATGTTTTTTCACTTAGGTTTAAAGAGTTAGCTGCTATACCCTCGGTTATGTTTTCTTATATAGGAAATGCTGGTTTTAGAGTTAGGAATGTTAGCACAAAAAGGGAAGTAAAGGAGATAGCTTCCAAATCTCTGCACACAATGTTTAGTTCTCAGAAGTAAATCATATGTAGCATGCTTTTAAGGTAGGTTTAAAGAGTTAGCTGCTATATCCCCGGTTATGCTTTCCTCTAGTGTCAATGCAAGATTTTGAGATAGGAATGTTAGCAGAAAAAGTGACGGAAAGGAGATAGCCACAAAATTTCGGCACTCAAAAGTTAGTACCCTAAGTAAAGCACTTGTTACATCCTCTTTCATGTGGGTTTAAAGAGTTAGCTGTTATACCCTCGGTTATGCGTTCCTATATACTAAATCCTAGTTTTATGGATAAGAATGTTAGCACAAAAAAAAAAAAGGAAAGGAGAAAACTGCAAAATTTCTGCACTCAATGCTTAGTTCTCAGAAGTAAATCATATGTGCCATGTTGTTTCATTTAGGTTTAGAGTTAGCAGCTATACCTTCGCTCATGCTTTCCTATAGAGTAAATGATTGTTTTAGAGATAGTGATGTTAGCACAAAAACTGAAGGAAAGGAGATAGCTGCAAAATCACTGCACACAATGCTTACTTCTCAGAAGTAAATCATATGTGCCAGGAGGTTTCATTTTGGTTTAAAGAGTTAGCTGCTATATCCTCGGTAATGCTTTCGTATATAGTAAATGCTAGTTTTAGAGATAGGAATGTTAGAACAAAAACTGAAGGAAAGGAGATGGCTGCAAAATCTCTGCACACAATGGTTATTTCTCATCAGTAAATCATATGTACCATGCTTTTCTAGGTAGATGTAATGAACTAGCTGCTGTAGCCCCTATTAGTCTTTCCTATAATGAAAATGCTAGTTTTAGAGATTGGAATGTTAGCAATAATATTGAAGAAAGGAGATAGCTACAAAATCTCTGCACTCAATGCTTAATTCCCCAACGTAAAGCACATGCGACATCCTCTTTCAAGTAGGTTTAAAGAGTTAGCTGCTATACCCTCAGTTATGCTTTTGTATATAGTAAATGATGGGTTTAGAGATAGGAATGTGAGCACAAATACTGATGGAAAGGTGATAGCTGCAAAATCTCTGCACACAATGCTTAGTTCTCAGAAGTATATCATATGTGCCATGTTGCTTCGTTTAGGTTTAAAGAGTTAACTGCTATACCCTCAGTTATGATTTCGTACATAGGAAATGCTAGTTTTAGAGAAAGGAATGTTCGCACAAAAAATGCAGGAAAGGAGATAGCTGAAAAATCTCTGCACCAATGCTTAGTTATCAGAAGTAAATCATATGTACCATGCTTTTTCAGGTAGGTTTAAAGAGTTAGCTCCTGTACCCCCTGTTATGGTTTCCTATAGAGTAAATGGTAGTTTTACAGACAGGAATGTTAGCACAAAAACTGAAGGCAAGGAGATAGCTACAAAATCTCTGCACTCAATGCTTAATTCCCTAAAGTAAAGCACATGTGACATCCTCTTTCAAGTAGGTTTAAAGAGTTAGCTGCTATACACATTGTTATGCTTTCCTATATAATAAATGCTAGGTTTAGAGATTGGAATGTTAGCAAAAAAACTGAAGGAAAGGAGATTGCTGCAAAATCTCTGCACACAATGCTTAGTTCTCAGAAGTAAATCATATGTGCCATGTTGTTTCATTTAGGTTTAAATAGTTAGCTGCTATACCTTCGGTTATGCTTTCCTATATTGGAAATGCTATTTTTTGAGATAGGAATGTTAGATGAAAAACTGAAGGAAAGGAGATAACTGCAAAATCTCTACACACAATGCTTAGTTCTCAGCAGTAAATCATATGTGCGATGTTGTTTCATTTAGGGTTAAAGAGTTAGCTGCTATACACTTGGTTATGTTTCGTATATACGAAATGCTATTTTTAGAGAATAGGAATGTTAGCACAAAAACTGAGGGAAAGGAGATAGCTGCAAAATCTTTGCACACAATGCTTAGTTCTCATAAGTAAATCATATGGACCATGGTTTTTCTGGCAGGTGTAAAGATTTAGCTGCTATACCCCCGGTAATGCTTTCCTATAGTGTAAAGCTTGGTTTAGAGCAAGGAATGTTAGCACAAAAAATGAAGGAAACGAGATAGCCACAAAATCTCTGCACTGAGTGCTTAGTTATCTACAGTAAAGCACATGTGACATCCTCTTTAGAATAGGTTTAAAGAGTTTAGCTGCTATACCCTCGGTTATGCTTTCCTATATAGTAAATGCAAGGTTCACAGATAGGAATGTTAGCACAAAAACAGAAGTAAAGGAGATAGCTGCAAAATCTCTGTACACAATGCTTAGTTCTCAGAAGTAAATCATATTGCCATTTTGTTTCATTTAGGTTTAAAGAGTTAGCTGCTATACCCTTGGTTATGCTTTCCTATACAGTAAATGCTAGTTTTAGAGATAGGAATGTTAGCACAAAAATAGAAGGAAAGGAGATATCTGCAAAATGTCTGCACACAATGCTTAGTTCCTTAAAGGAAAGCACATGTGACATTCTCTTTCAAGTAGGTTTAAAAAGTTACCTGCTATACCCTGGGGTATGCTTTCCCATAGTGTAAGTGCTAGTTTTAGAGCTAGGCCTATTAGCACAAAAACTGAAGGAAAGGAGATAGCCATAAAATCTCTGCACTCAATGCTTAGTTCCCTAAAGTAAAGAACATGTGAAATCCTCTTTCAAGTAGTTTTAAAGAGTTATCTGCTATACCCTCGGTTATATTTTCCTATAGTGTAAATCCTTGTTTTAGAGATAGGATTATTAGCACAAAAACTGAAGGAAAGGAGATAGTCACAAAATCTTTCCACACAATATTTTGTTCCCTAAGTAAAAGACATGTGACACCGTCTTTCAAGTAGGTATAAAGAGTTAGCTGCTATACCCTCGGTTATGCTTTCCTATATAGTAAATACTAGTTTTAGGGATAGGAATGTTAGCACAAAAACTGAAGGAAAGGAGATAGCGGCAAAATCTTTGGACACAATGCTTAGCACCCTAAAGTAAAGCATAGGTGACATCCTCTTTCAAGTAGGTTTAAAGAGTTACCCTTATACCCTCGGTTACGCTTTCCTATAGTGTAAGAGCTAGTTTTAGAGATAGGCATATTGGAATAAAACTGAAAGAAAGGAGATAGCCACAAAATCTCTGCACTCAATGTTTTGTTCCCTAAAGTAAAGGACATGTGACATCCTCTTTCAAGTCGGTTTAAAGAGTTAGCTGCTATACCCTCGGTTATGCTTTCGTATTTAGTAAATGCTAGTTTTAGAGATAGGAATGTTAGCACAAAAACTGAAGGAAAGGAGATAGCTGCAAAATCTCTGCACTCAATGCTTAGTTCACAGAATTGAATCATATGTGCCATGTTGTTTCATTTAGGTTTAAAGAGTTAGGTGCTATACACTCGGTTGTGTTTTTCTATAATGTAAATGCCAGTTTTAAATAGAAATGTTAGCACAAAACAGAAGGGAAGCAGATAGCTGCAAAATCTCTGCACACAATACTTAGTTTCCTAAAGTAAAGTACATGTGACCTCCTCTTTTAAGTAGGTTTAAAGAGCTAGCTGCTATACCCTCGGTTATGCTTTCCTATATAGTAAATACTAGTTTTAGAGATAAAAATGTTAGCACAAAAACTGAAGGAAAGATGATAGCTGCAAAATCTCTGCACACAAGGCATAGTTCTCAGAAGTAGATCATATGTGCCATGTTGTTTCATTTAGGTTTAAAGAGTTAGCTGCTATACACTCGGTTATGCTTTCCAATCGAGTAAATGCTAGTTTTAGATTTAGGAATGTTAGCACAAAAACTGAAGGAAAGGAGATAACCGCAAAATCTCTGAACACAATGCATAGTTCTCAGAAGTAAATCAAATGTGCCATGTTGTTTCATTTAGGTTTAAAAACTTAGCTGATCTACCCTGGGTTTTGCTTCCTATATAGTAAATTCTAGTTTTAGAGATAGGAATGTTAGCACGAAAACTGAAGTAATCGAGATAGCTCCAAAATCTCTGCACACAATGCTTATTTCTCAGAAATAAATCATATGTGCCATTTCGTTTCATTTAGGTTTGAAGAGTTAGCTGCAATACCTCTGGTTATTCTTTCCTATAGTGTAAATACTAGTTTTACAGATAGACATATTAGCACAAAAAATGAAGGAACGGAGATAGCCACAAAATCTCTGCACTCAATGCTTAGTTTCCTAAAGTAAAACTCATGTGACATCCTCTTTCAAGTAGGTTTATGGAGTTAGCTGCTATACCCTCGGTAATGCTTTCCTATATAATAAATGCTAGTTTTACGGATAGGAAAGTTAGCACAAAAACTGAAGGAAAGTAGATAGCTGCAAAATCTCTGCACACAATGCTTTTTTCTCAGACTTAATTCATATGTGCCATGGTGTTTCATTTAGGTTTAAAGAGTTAGCTGCTATACCTTGGGTTATGCTTTCCAATTTAGGAAATGCTAGATTTAGAGATAGGAATGTTAGCACAAAAAATGAAGGAAAGGAGAAAGCTGCAAACTCTCTGCACACAATCCTTAATTCTCAGAAGCAAATCATATGTGCCATGTTGTTTCATTTATGTTTAAAGAGTTACCTGCTATACCCTCGGTTATGCTTTCCTATAGTGTAAGGGCTAGATTTAGAGATAGTCATATAAGCACAACAACTGAAGGAAAGAAGATAGGCACAAAATCTCAGCACTCACTGCTTAGTTCCCTAAATTAAAGCACATGTGACATCCTCTTTCAAGTATGTTTAACGAGTTAGCTGCTATAACCTCAGTAATGCTTTCCTCTTTACTAAACAATTGCTCTAGAGATAGGAATGTTAGCACAAAAACAGAATGAAAGGAGATAGCTGCAAAATCTCTGCACACAATTATAAGTTTCCTAAATTAAAGCACATGTGACATTCTCTTTCAAGTAGGTTTAAAGAGTTATCTGCTATACCCTCGGTTATGCTTTCCTGTATAGTAAATGCAAGTATTAGTGATAGGAAAGGTAGCACAAAAACTGAAGGAAAGGAGATAGCTGCAAAATATCTGCACACAATGTTTAGTTTTGGAAGTACATCATATGGGCCATTTTGTTTCGTTTAGGTTTAAAGAGTTAGCTGCTATAGCCTGGGTTATCATTTTCTATATAGTAAATGCTAGTTTTAGAGATAAGAATGTTAGCATAAAAACTAAAGGAAAGGAGATAGCTGCGAAATCTCTGCACACAATGCTTAGTTCTCAGAAGTAGATCATATGTTCCATGTTGTTTCATTTAGGTTTAAAGAGTTAGCTGCTGTACCCTCGGTTATGCTTTCTAATATAGTAAATGGGAGTTTTAGAGATAGGAATGTTAGCACAAAAACTGTAGGAAAGCAGATAGCCACAAAATCTCTGCACTCAGTGCTTAGTTCCCTAAAGAAAAGCACATGTGACATCCTCTTTCAACTAGGTTTAAAGAGTTAGCTGCAAAACCCTCGGTATTGCATTCCTATATAGGAAATGCTAGTTTTAGAGATAGGAAAGTTAGCACAAGAACTGAAGAAATGGAGATAGCTGCAAAATCTATGCAAACAATGCTTAGTTCTCAGAAGTAAATTATGTGCCATGCTATTTCATTTAGGATTAATGAGTTAGCTCCTATACCCTCTGTTATGCTTTCATATATAGTAAATGGTCGTTTTAGAGATAGGAAAGTTAGGACAAAAACAGAAGGAAAGGATATGGCTACAAAATCTCTTCACACAATGCTTAGTTCTTAGAAATAAATCATATGTGCCATGTTATGTCATTTAGGTTTAAAGAGTTAGCGGCTATACCCTCTTTTATGCTTTCGTATATAGTAAATTCTAGTTTTAGAGATAGGAACGTTAGCACCAAAACTGAAGGAAAGTATATAGCCGCAAAATCTCTGCACTGAATGCTTAGTTCCCTAAAGTAAAGCACATGTGACATCCTCTTTCAAGTAGGTTTAAAGAGTTAGCTGGGTACCCTCGTTTATGCTTTCCTTTATAGGAAATGCTGGTTTTAGAGATAGGAATGTTAGCACAAATCTGAAGGAAAGGAGATAGATGCGAAATCTCTGCACACAATGCTTAGTTCTCAGAAGTAAATCATATGTTCCATGCTTTTTCAGGTAGGTTTAAAAATGAGCTGCTATACCCCTGGATATGTTTTCCTATAGTGGAAATGCTAGGTTTAGAGATAGGAATGTGGGTACAAAAACTGAAGGAGAGGCAACAGCTGCAAAATCTCTGCACACAATGCTTAGTTCTCAGAAGTAAATCATATGTGCCATGTTGTTTCATTTAGGTTTAAAGAGTTAGATGCTATACCCCCGGTTATGGTTTCCTATAGAGTAAATTTTAGGTTTAGAGATCGGAATGTTAGCAAAAAACTGAAGGAAAGGAGATAGCTGCAAAATCTCTGCACACAATGCTTAGTTCTCTGAAGAAAATCATATGTACCATGCTTTTCCAGGTAGGTTTAAAGAGTTAGCTGCTATACCCCCGGTTATGCTTTCCTATAGAGTAACTGCTATGTTTAGAAATAGGTATGTTAGCACAAAAACTGAAGGAAAGGAGATAGCTGCAAAACCTCTGCTCACAATGCTTAGTTCTCAGAGGCAAATCATATGTGCCATGTTGTTTCATTTAGGTTTAAAGAGTTAGCTGCTATACCCTCTGTTATGCTTTCCTATATAGGAAATGCTAGTTTTAGAGATAGGAATATTAGCACAAAAACTGAAGGAAAGGAGATAGCTGCAAAATCTCTGTACACAATGCATAGTTCTCAGAAGTAAATCATATGTACCATGCTTTTTCCGGTAGGTTTAAAGAGTTAGCTGCTATACCCAGTGTTATGCTTTCCTATAGTGTAAATGCTAGGTTTAAAGATAGGTATGTTAGCACAGAAACTGAAGGAAAGGAGATCGCTACAAAATCTCTGCACACAATGCTTAGTTCCCAGAAGTAAATCATATGTGCCACGTTCTTTCATTTAGGTTTGAAGAGTTAGCTGCTACACCCTCAGTTATGCTTTCCTATACACTAAATGCTAGGTTAAGAGATAGGAATGTTAGCACAAAAACTGAAGGAAAGGAAATAGCTGCAAAATTTTGTACACAATGCTTAGTTCTCATAAGTAAATCATAAGTGCCATATTGTTTTATTTAGGTTTAAAGAGTTAGCTGCTATACCCTCGCTTATGCTTTCCTATGCTGTAAATGCTAGTTTTAGAGATAGGAATGTTAGCACTTAGACTGAAGGAGAGGAGATGGCCCCAAAATCTCTGCATTCAATGCTTAGTTCACTAAAGTACAGCACATGTGAAAACCTCTTTCAATTAGCTTTAAAGAGTTAGCTGCTATACTCTACGTTATGCTTTCCTATATAGTAAATGCTAGGTTTAGAGATGGGAATGTTAGCACAAAAACTGAAGGAAAGGAGATAGCTGCAAAATCTCTGCACACAATTCTTAGATCTCAGAAGTAAATCATAATTACCATGCTTTTTCAGGTAGGTTTAAGGAGTTAGCTGCTATACTCCCGGTTTTGCTTTCCTATAGTGTAAATGGTAGTTTTATAAATAGAAATGTTAGCACAAAAAATGAAGGAAAGGAGATAGCCTCAAAATTTCAACACTCAAAGCTTAGTTCCCTAAAGTAAAGCACATGTGACATCCTTATTCAAGTAGGTTTAAAGAATTAGCTATTACTCCCTCGGTTATGCTTTCCTCTATAGGAAATGCTAGTTTTAGAGATAGGAATGTTAGCACAAAAGTGAAGGAAAGGAGATAGCTGCAAAATCTCTGCACAATATGCTTAGATCTCAGAAGTAAATCATATGTGCCATGTTCTTTCATTTAGATTTAAAGAGTTGGCTGCTATACCTTCGGTTATGCTTTCCTATATATTAAATTCTGGTTTTAGAGATAGGAATGTTAGCACAAAATCTGAAGGAAAGGAAATAGCTGCAAAATCTCTGCACACAGTGCTTTGTTCTCAGAATTAAATCATATCTGCGATGTTCTTTCATTTAAGTTTAAAGAGTTAGCTTCTATACCCTCGGTTTTGCTTTCATATATACTAAATGCTAGTTTTAGAGATATGAATGTTTTCACAAAAACTGAAGAAACGGAGATAGCTGCAAAATCTCTTCACACAATGCTTAGTTCTCAGAAGTAAATCATATGTACCATGCTTTTTCAGGTATGTTTAAAGAGTTAGTTGCTATACCCCGGTTAAGCTTTCCTTTATTGTAAATGCTAGTTTTAGAGATAGGAATGTTAGCACAAAAACTGAAGGAAAGGAGAGAGCCGTAAAACCTCTGCACTCAATGCTTAGTTACCTAAAGCAAAGCACATGTGATATCCTCTTTCAAGTAGGTTTAAAGAGTTAGGTGCTATACCATCTGTTATGCTTTCCTATATAGGAAATACTTATTTTAGAGATAGGAATGTACGCAGGAAAACTGAAGGCAAAGAGATAGCTGCAAAACCTCTGCACACAATGAATAGTTCTCAGAAGTAAATCATATGTGCCATGTTGTTTCATTTAAGTTTAAAGTGTTAGCTGCTATACCCTCGGTTATGCTTTCCAATATAGGAAATGCCTGTTTTAGAAATAAGAATGTTAGCACAAAAACTGAAGGAAAGGAGATAGCAGCAAAATGTATGCACAAAAAGCTTAGTTCTCAGAAGGAAATCATATGTGCCATGTTGTTTCATTGAAGTTTAAATACTTAGCTGCTATAAGCTCGGTTATGCTTTCCTATATAGAAAACGCTAGTTTCAGAGATAGGTATGTTATCACAAAAACTGAAGGAAAGGAAATAGATGCAAAATCTCTACACTCAATGTTTAATTCCTTAAGTAAAGCCCATGTGACATCCTCTTTCAATTAGGTTTAAAGAGTTAGCTGCTATACCCGCAGTTATGCTTTCCTATAGTGTAAATGCTAGGTTTAGAGATAGGTATGTTAGCACAAAAACTGAAGGAAAGGAGATAGATGCTAAATATCTGCACACAATGCTTATTTCTCAGCAGTAAATCATATATGCGTTGTTGCTTCATTTAGGTTGAAAGAGGTAGCTGCTATAGCCTCGGATATGTTTCGTATACACGAAATGCTAGTTGTAGAGTTAGGAATGTTAGCACCAAAACTGAAGGAAAGGAGATAGCTGCAAAATCTTTGCACACAATGCTTAGTTCTCATTAGTAAATCATATGTATGATGCTTTTTCAGGTAGGTTTAAAGAGTTAGCTGCTATACCCCCGGTTATGCTTTCCTATAGTGTAAAGGCATGGTTTAGAGCTAGGAATGTTAGCACAAAAACTGTAGGAAAGGAGATAGCTGAAAAATCTCCACACACAATGCTTAGTTCTCAGAAGTAAATGATATCTGCCATGCTTTTTCAGGTAGGGTTAAAGAGTTAGCTGCTATACCCCCTGTTATGCTTTCCTGTAGTGTAAATGCCAGCTTTAGAGTTAGGAATGTTAGCCCAAAAACTGAAGTAAAGGACATAGCTCAAAAATCTCTGCACACAATGCTTAGTTCTCAGAAGTAAATCATATGTACCATACTTTTTCAGGTAGGTTTAAAGACTTAGCAGCTATACCCTCGGTTATGCTTTCCTATTGTGTAAATGCTAGGTTTAGAGATAGGAATGTTAGCACAAAAACTGAAGGAAAGGAGATAGCCACAAAATCTCTGCACTCAATGCTTAGCTCACTGAAGTCAAGCACATGTGACATCCTCTTTCAAGTAGGTTTAAAGTGTTAGCTGCAATACCCCCTGTTATGCTTTCCTATATAGTTAATGCTAGTTTTAGCGATGGGAATGTTGGCATAAAAACGGAAGGAAAAGAGATAGCTGCAAAATCTCTGCACACTAGGCTTACTTCTCAGGAGCAAATCATATGTGCCATGTTGTTTCATTTAGGTTTAAGGAGTTACTGCTATACCCTCGGTTATCCTTTCCTATATAGTAAAAGCTAGTTTTAGGGTTAGGAATGTTAACACAAGAACGGAAGGAAAGGAGATAGCTGCAAAATCTCTGAAAAGAATGCTTAGCTCTCAGAAGTAAATCATATGTGCGATATTGTTTCATGTAAGTTTAAAGAGTTAGCTGCTATACCCTCGGTTATGCTTTCTTATGTAGGAAAACCTAGTTTTATAGATAGGAATGTTAGCACAAAAATTGAAGGAAAGTAGATAGCTGCAAAATCTCTGCACACAATGATTATTTCTCAGAAGTAATTCATAAGTACCATGCTTTTTCAGGTAGGTTTAAAGAGTTAGCTGCTATACGCCCTGTTATGCTTTCCTATAGTGTAAATGCCAGGTTTAGAGATTGGAATGTTAGCAGAAAAACTGAAGGAATGGAGATAGCTGCAAAATATCTGCTCAAAATCCTTAGTTCTCAGAAGTCTATCATATGTGCCATGTTGTTTTATTTAGGTTTAAAACGTTAGCTGCTATACATTCGGTTATGCTTTCCTATATAGGAAATGCCAGTTTTAGAGAAAGGAATGTTACCAGAAAAACTGAAGGAAAGGGGATAGCTGCAAAATCTCTGCACACAATGCTTAGTTCTCCGAAGTAAATCATAGGTAAGATGCTTTTTTAGGTAGGTTTAAAGAGTTAGCTGATATAACGCTGGTTTTGCTTTCCTATATATGAAATACTAGTTTTAGTGATAGGAATGTTAGCACAAAAACTGAAGGAAAGGAGATTGCTGCAAAATCTGTGCACACAATGCTTAGTTCTCAGAAGTAAATCATATATGCCATGTTGTTTTATTTAGGTTTAAAAAGTTAGCTGCTATACATTCGGTTATGCTTTCCTATAAAGGAAATGCCAGTTTTAGAGATAGGAATCTTAGCACAAAAACTAAAGGAAAGGAGATAGCTGCAAAAATCTCTGCACACAATGCTTAGTACTCAGAAGGAAATCATATTTTCCATACTTTTTCCGGTAGGTTTAAAGAGTGAGGTGCTATACCCCCGGTAATGCTTTCCTATAGTGTAAAGGGTAGGTTTAGAGATAGCAATGTTAGCACAAAAACTGAAGGAAAGGTGATAGCTGGACAATCTCTGCACATAATGCTTAGTTTTCAGAAGTATATCATATGTGCCATGTTGTTTCATTTAGATTTAAAGAGTTAACTGCTATAACCTCAGTTATGCTTTCGTATATAGTAAATACTAGTTTTAGAGATAGGAATGTTAGCACTAAAAATGAAGGAAAGGAGATAGCTGCACTATCTGTGCACACAATGCTTATTTCTTAAAGTAAATCATATGTACCATTCTTTCTCAGGTAGGTTTAAAGACTTAACTGCTCTACCACCGGTTATGCTTTCCTATAGGGTAGAGTCTAGAATTAGAGATACAAATTTAAGCACAAAAACTGAAGAAAAGGAGATTGCTGCAAAAACTCTGCAGACAATGCTTAATCCTCAGAAGTATATCATATGTGCCATGTTGTTTCATTTAGGTTTAAAGAGTTAGCTGCGATAACCCCGGTTATGGTTTGCTATAGTGTAAATGCTATGTTTAGAGATAGGAATGTTAGCACAAAAAATGAAGGAAAGGATATAGCTGCAAAATCTCTGCACACAATGCTTAGTTCTCAGGAGGAAATCATATATACCATGTTTTTCAGGTGGGTTTAAATAGTTAGCTGCTATACCCCCTGATATGCTTTCCTATAGTGTAAATGCTAGGTTTAGAGATAGGAATGTTAACACAAAAACTGAAGGAAAAGAGATAGCTGCAAAATCTCTACACAAAATGCTTAGTTCTCAGAGGTAAATCATATGTGCCATCTTGTTTCATTTAGGTTTAAAGAGTTAGCTTCTATACCCTCGGTTATGCTTTCGTATATAGGAAATGCTAGTATTAGCGATAGAAATGTTAGCACAAAAACTTAATGAAAGGAGATAGCTGCAAAATCTCTGCACACAATGCTTAGTTCTCAGAAGTAAATCATATGTTCCATGCTTTTTCAGGTAGGTTTAAAGAGTGAGCTGCTCTACCCCCAGTTATGCTTTGCTATAGTGTAAATGCTAGTTTTAGAGATAGGAATGTTAGCATAAAATCTGAAGGAAAGGAGATAGCCACAAAATCTCTGCACTCAAGGATTAATTCTCTAAAGCAAAGCACATGTGACATCCTCTTTCAAGTAGGTTTAAAGAGTTAACTGCTATACCCTCGGTTATGCTTTCCCATATAGGAAATTCTTGTTTTAGAGATAGGAATGTTAGCAGAAAATTGGAGGAAAGGAGATAGCTGCAAAACCTCTGCACACAATGCTTAGTTCTCAGAAGTAAATCATATGTGCCATGTTGTTTCATTTAGGTTTAAAGAGTTAGCTGCTATACCCTTGGTTATGCTTTCATATGTAGGAAATGCTAGTTTTATAGATAGGAATGTTTGCACAAAAATTGAAGGAAAGTAGATAGCTGCAAAATTTCTGCACACAGTGCTTAGTTTTCAGATGTAAATCATAAGTACCATGGTTTTTCAGGTAGGTTTAAAGAGTTAGCTGCTCTACGCCCTGTTATGCATTCCTATAGTTTAAATGCCAGGTTTAGAGATAGGAATGTTAGCACAAACACTGAAGGAAAGGAGATAGCTTCAAAATCTCTGCTCAAAATGGTTAGTTCTCAGAAGTCAATCATATGTGCCATGTTGCTTCATTTAGGTTTAAAAAGGTAGCTGCTATACATTAGGTTATGCTTTCCTATATAGGAAATGCCAGTTTTAGAGATCGGAATGTTAACACAAAAACTGAAGGAAAGGAGATAGTTACAAAATTTCTGCACACAATGGTTAATTCCCTAAAATAAACACATTTGACATCCTCTTCCAAGTAGGTTTAAAGAGTTAGCTGCTATACCCTCGGTTATGCTTTCGTACATAGGAAATGCCAGTTTTGGAGACAGGAATGTTAGCACAAAAACTGAAGGAAAGGAGATAGTAGCAAAATCTCTGCACACAATGCTTAGTTCTCAGAAATAAATCATATGAACCATTCTTTTTCAGGGAGGTTTAAGCAGTTAGCTGCTATATCCTCGGTTATGCTTTCGTACATACTAAAAGCTAGTTTTAGAGCTAGGAATATTAGCACAAAAACTGAAGGAAAGGAGATAGCCGCAAAATCTCTGCACTCAATACTTAGTTCCCTAAAGTAAAGCATATGTGACATCCTCTTTCAAGTAGGTTTAAAGAGTTAGCTACTATACCCTCGAATATGCTTTCCTATATAGGAAATGCTGGTTTTACAATTAAGAAAGGTAGAAGAAAAACTGAAGGAAAGGAGATAGCTGTAAAATCTCTGCACACAATGTCTAGTTCTCAGAAGTAAATGATGTGTGCCATGTTCTTTCATTAGGTTTTTAGAGTTACCTGCTATAACCTCACTTATGCTTTCCTGTAAAGGAAATGCTGGTTTTAGAGATAGGAATGTGAGCCCAAAAAGTGAAGGAAAGGAGATAGTTGCAAAATCTCTGCACACAATGCTTAGTTCTTAGAAGTAATTCATATGTGCCATGTTGTTTCATTTAGGTTTAAAGAGTTAGATGCTATACCCCTGGTTATGCTTTAGTATATGGGAAATGATAGTTTTAGAGATATGAATGCTAGCACAAAAACTGAAGGAAAGGAGATAGCTGCAAAATCTCTGCACACAATGCTTAGTTCTCAGATCTAAATCATATGTGCCATGTTGTTTCATTTACGTTTAAAGAGTTAGCTGCTATACCTTCGGTTATGCTTTACAATATAGTAATTGCCAGTTTTAGAGATAGGAATGATAGCACAAAAACTGAAGGAAAGAACATAGCTGCAAAATCTCTGCACACAATGCTTAGTTCTCAGAAGTAAATCATATGTTCCATGCTTTTTCAGGTAGGATTAAAGAGTGAGCTGCTATTCCCCCGGTTATGCTTTCCTATAGTGTAAATGCTAGTTTTAGAGATAGGAATGTTAGCACAAAAACTGAAAGAAAGTAGATAGCCACAAAATCTGTGCACTCAATGCTTAGTTCCCTAAAGTAAAGCACATGTGACATCCTCTTTCAAGTACGTTAGAAGAATTAGCTGCTATACCCTCGGTTATGTTTTCCTATATAGGAAATGCAAGTTTTATTTTTTTAATTATTTATTATTTTTTTTAAGTTACATTATGAAAAATATGAGGTCCCATTCAACCCCACCATCCCCGCCCCCCACTCCCTCCACAGGAACACTCTCTTCCATCATCATGACACATCCATTGCACCTGGTAAGTTCATCTCTGAGCATCACTGCACCCCATAGTCAGTGATCCACATCATAGCCCAGACTCTCTCACGTTCCATCCAGTGGGCCCTGGTGGGATCTATAATGTCCCGTAATTGTCCGTGAAGCACTATCCAGGACAACTCCATGTCCCGAAAACGCCTCCACATCTCATCTCTTCCTCCCGTTCCCCACACCCTACAGCCACCATGGCTACCGTTCCCACACCCATTCCACATTTTCTCTGTGGACATTGGATTGGTTGTGTCCATTGCACATCTATGTCAAGTGAGGGCTTAGATTCCACATGGGTACTAGATGCACTCCTCCCGCTTCCAGTTGTAGACACTCTAGGCTCCATGTTGTGGTGGTTGACCTTCTTCAACTCCATGTTAGCTGAGTGGAGTAAGTCCAATAAATCAAAGTGTAGGAGCTGAAGTCTGTTGAGGCTCTGGGCCTGGGTGTCATATTATGAGTCCAGAGATTCAAATCCCCTACATATATCTTAAACGCAGCACCAACTACAATTCCAATAATGTAGCATGCAAGTCTTGTGAAAAGAGATCCCCTCTGAGTCCAATTCCATCACGCAGAAACACCAGCTCCAAAGAAGGGCTATCTGTCATGGCAGTGAACCCCTTCTGCCATGTCCATAGAACCTGTGGGTCTCTTTATCCCTCAAAAGAACCAATACCTGGGGTTGTATCTACCTTATCTGTCTCTTAGACTCTGTTCAGTTGTACATAGGGTTATTCCTTCTGACAACCTCCAGACTCTTTTTTAGAGACTCACAGCCTTATAATCTCATTTCTCCTTTCCATTTCCCCCTTACATTAGGTCAAACACCTTCCCTAAGTCATGTTATTATATGTAGACAGGTATATTCTGCTGTTCCGCATTGAATCTTTAATTCAAGGTCATTTTCTAGTTGCTTCTTCAGCTGGTATGTGGTAGTGATCCCTCAGTGCTAGGGAGGCTCATCCCGGGTGTCGTGTCCCACGCTGGGGGGAATGCATCGCATCTACACGCTGAGTTTGGCTGTGAGAGTGGCCACATTTGAGTAACATGAAGGCTGTCAGGAGGAAACCCCCAGGCACAATGCTACTCTAGGCCTTGTTCTTATTGCAGGTGTATAGACTCAAAAGTGTAACCGTTAGTATCACGCACCCACTGTTGGGACCTCCTTCCTTCCTGGTTCTTGCCGTTGCACCTGGAGGATTGCCGCTGCTCTCCCAGGGCCCACAAGAGTGACCCCCCGGCCAGGAGCCCAGTACCCCCCAGCTGTTGTTTTTGTTTCCGCTATGAGTATATATAAACATTACCATATACCCTGTGCATATGCCCTGTATACCTCCCTGTCAACCATATATATCCTGTCAATAACATCCCATATCAGTATTACTCCGCTGCCATTGTTGAAACACTCTGTGATCCAAAACTTCCCGTAAAGTGAATCCCAACATAATGTCAGCTTCAGAAGAGCCTTAGATCACCGCAATTCATGTGTACAATATACAGTACTTCCCAGATCCACCATAAAACCTTTTCCCTTGCACAGCAATAATCTTTTAACTTATTCATATCATATTTCCTGAAACTGATGTACAGATTCTAAAACTATAGTTTTCAAACAAGGTGACATTTGTGCTTACTATGTGGTTTACATTTTAGGCTGTACAGTTTTATAATTTTTTTTAGTTATCCTATGTTTTTTCTTATGGTTTTCATTATTAGTCTGTCGTCCCCTATATGTTTTGGTGTAATAATAGCTGTTTTATATTCATCCTCGTGTACTCTCACATAACTCCTCAATTGCCCCCTTATTTACCTTTGTTCCATCAATTCCACATCCATTTTCCCCTCCCCTTAGGGCCCACAACGCCTGCCAATCTTACACCCTGGGAGCCGTCCTTTCTCACGAGAGATACAGTTCTCTCTATTCGATGAAGAAATGCTAATTTTAGACATAGGAATGTTAGCCCAAAAAATGAAGGAAAGGAAATAGCTGCAAAATCTTTGCACACAATGCGTACTTCTCAGAAGAAAATCATATGTGCCATGTTGTTTCATTTAGGTTTAAAGAGTTAGCTGCTACACCCTCGGTTATGCTTTCATATATAGTAAAGGGGAGTTTTAGAGATAGGAATTTTAGCACAAAAACTGTAGGAAAGCAGATAGCCACAAAATCTCTGCACTCAGTGCTTAGTTCCCTAAAGAAAAGCACATGTGACATCCTCTTTCAAGTAGGTTTAAAGAGTTAGCAGCAAAACACTCGGTATAGCTGTCCTATATAGGAAATGCTAGTTATAGAGATAGGAATGTTAGCACTAAAACTGAAGGAAAGGAGATAGCTGCAAAATCTCTGCACAAAATGCTTAGTTCTCAGAAGTAAATCATATCTGCCATGTTCTTTCATATACGTTTAAAGAGTTTACTGCTATACGCTCAGTTATGCTTTCGTATATTGCAAATACCAGTTTTCAGATAGGAATGTTAGCCCAAAAACTGAAGGAAAGGAGATAGCTGCAAAATCTCTTCACACAATGCTTAGTTCTCAGACGTAAATCATATCTGCCATGTTGTTTCATTTAGGTTTAAAAAGTTACCTGCTATACCTTCGCTTGTGCCTTCCTATATAGGAAATGCCAGTAAAAGAGATAGGAATGTTAGCACAAAAACTGAAGGAAAGGAGATAGCTGCAAAATCTCTGCACACAGTTATTAGTTCTCAGAAGTAAATCATACATTCCATGCTTTTTCGGATAGGTTTAAAGAGTGAGCTGCTATACCCCCGGTTATGCTTTCCTATATTGTAAATGCTAGTTTTAGAGATAGGAATGTTAGCCCAAAAACTCAAGGAAAGGAGATAGCACAAAATCTCTGCACCCAATGCTTAGTTCTCAGAAGAAAATCATATGTGCCATGTTGTTTCATTTATGTTTAAAGAGTTAACTGCTATACCCTCAGTTATGCTTTCGTATACAGTAAATGCTAGTTTTAGAGATACGAATGTTAGCACTAATAATGAAAGAAAGGAGATAGCTGCAAAATCTCTGCACAAAATGCTTAGTTATCAAAAGTAAATCATATCTGCCATGTTGTTTCATTTAGGTTTAAAAAGTTAACTGCTATAGGCTCAGTTATGCTTTCGTATATATAGTAAATGCTAGTTTTCAGGTAGGAAAGTTAGCACTAAAAATGAAGGAAAGGAGATAGCTGCAAAATGTCTTCATACAATGCTTAGTTTTGAGAAGTAAATCATATGTACTATGCTTTCACGTAGGTTTAAAGAGATAGCTGCTATACCCCCGGTTATGCATTCCTAGAGTGTAAATGCCAATTTTAGAGATAGGAATGTTAGCAAAAAATGAAGGAAAGGAGATAGCTGCAAAATCTCTTCACAAAATGCTTACTTCTCAGAAGTAAATCATATGTGCCATGTTTTTCATTTAGGTTTAAAGAGTTAGCTAGTATACCCTCGGTTATGCTTTCCTATATAGGAAGTGCTAGTTTTAGAGATAAGAATGATAGCAGAAAAACTGAAAGAAAGGAGAGAGTTGCAAAATCTCTGCACACAAGGCTTACTTCTCAGAACTAAATAATATGTGCCATGTTGTTTCTTTTAGGTTTAAAGAGTTAACTGGTATAACTCAGTTATGATTTCCCACATAGGAAATGCTTGTTTTAGAGATATGAATGTTACCCCAAAAACTGAAGGAAAGGGGATAGCTGCAAAATCTCTGCACACAACGCTTAGTTCTCAAAAGTGAATCATATGTACCATGGTTTTTCAGGTAGGTTTAAAGAGTTAGCTGCTATACCCCCGGTTATGCTTTACTACATTGTAAAGGCTAGTTTTACAGATAGGAAAGTTAGCACAAAAACTGAAGGAAAAGAGATAGCTACAAAATCTCTGCACACGATGTTTAGTTCTCAGAAGTAAATCATAAGTGCCATGTTCTTTTATTTAATTTTAAAGAGTTAGCTGCTCTACCCTCGGTTATGCTTTCCTATATAGGAAATGCTAGGTTTAGAAAAATGAATATTAGCATAAAAACTGAAGGAAAGGAGATAGCTGCAAAATCTCTGCACACAATGCTTAGTTCTCAGAAGTAAATCATATGTGCCATGTTGTTTCATTTAGGTTTAAAGAGTTAGCGGCTATACCCTCGGTTATGCTTTCCTATATAGGAAATGCTAGTTTTAGAGATATGAATGTTAGAACAAAACCTGAAGGAAAGGAGATAGCTGCAAAATCTGTGCACACAATTCTTTGTTTTCGGAAGTAAATCATATGTTCCATGCTTTTTCAGATAGGTTTAAAGAGTTAGCTGCTATAACCCCGGTTATGCTTTCCTATAGTGTAAATGATAATTTTAGAGAAAGGAATGTTAGCTCAAAAGTGAAAGAAAGGAGATAGCTGCCAAATCTCTGCACACAATGCTTAGTTCTCAGAAGTAAATCATATGGACCATGGTTTTTCAGGTAGGTTTAAGAGTTAGCTGCTATAGCTCTTGTTATGCTTTCCTATAGTGTAAATGCAAGAATTAGAGATAGGAATGTTAGCACTAAAACTGAGGGAAAAGAGATAGCTGCAAAATCTCTGCACACAATGTTTAGTTCACAGAAGTAAATCATATGTGCCATGTTGTTTCATTTAGGTTTATAGAGGTACCTGCTATACCCTCGGTTATGCTCTCATATATAGGTAATGCTAGTTTTATAGATAGGAATGTTAGCACAAAAACTGAAGGAAAGAAGGTAACTGCAAAATCTCGGCACACGATGCTTAGTTCTCAGAAGTAAATCATATGTACCATGCTTTTTCAGGTAGGTTTAAAGAGTTAGCTGCTATACCCCCGTTTATGCTTCCCTATTGTGTAAATGCTAGTTTTAGAGATAGGAATGTTAGCAGAAAAACTGAAGGAAAAGAGATGGATGCAAAATCTCTGCACATAATGTTTTGTTCTCAGAAGTAAATCATATGTGCCATGTTGTTTCATTTAGGTTTAAAGAGTTAGGTGCTATACCCTTGGATATGCTTACCTATATAGGAAACGCTAGTTTTAGAGATATGAATGGTAGTACAAAAACTGAAGGAAAGGAGATAGCTGCAAAATCTCTGCACACAATGTTTAGTTCTCAGATGGAAATCATATGTGCCATGTTGTTTCATTTAGGTTTAAAGAGTTAGCGGCTATAGCCCCGGTTATGCTTTCCTATATAGGTATTGCTTGTTTTACAGATAGGAATGATAGCACAAAAACTGAAGGAAAGAAGTTAGCTGCAAAATCTCTGCACACAATGCTTAGTTCTCAGAAGTAAATCATATGTACCATGCTTTTTCAGGTAGGTTTAACGAGTTAGCTGCTATACCCCCGGGTATGCTTTCCTATAGTATAAATGCCAGCTTTAGAGATAGGAATGTTAGCTCATGAACTGAAGGAAAGGAGATAGCTGCAAAATCTCTGCACACAAAGTTTAGTTCTCAGAAGTAAATCATATGTGAAATATTGTTTCATTTATGTTTAAAGAGGTAGCTGCTATACCCTCGGTTATGGCTTTCCTATGTAGGAAATGCTTGTTTTAGAGATGTGAATGTTAGCACAAAACCTGAAGGTAAGGAGATACTTTCAAAATCTCTGCACACAATGCTTAGATCTCAGAAATAAATCACATGTACCATGCTTTTTCAGGTAGGTTTAAAGAGATAGCTGCTATACCCCTGTTATGCTTCCCTATAGTGTAAATGCTAGTTTTAGAGATAGGAATGTTAGCACCAAAACTGAAGGAAAAGAGATAGCTGCAAAATCTCTGCACACAATGCATAGTTCTCAGAAGGAAATCATATGTGCCATGTTGTTTTATTACGGTTTAAAGACCCAACTGATGTTGCAACTGGAAATTGACCTCATACGGAAGGTTCAACGCGGATCATCGGAATATCCCTGTCTACATAAAATAACATGACTTTAAAATGCTGTTTGTCCGCATAAAGGTGGAAATGGAAAGGAGAAATGAGTTTATATGGCTACGAGTCTCTAAAAAAGAGTCTGGAGGCTCTCAGAAGGACTGACCTTATGCACAATTGAGCAGAGTCTGAGAGACAGATAATGCAGATACAACCCCCAGATATCGGTTCCTTCGAGGGCTAAAGAGACCCATGTGAGTTATGGTCATGGCCAATGGGGTTAACTACCAGGTCAGATGGCCCCTCGTTGGAAATGGTGTTTATGTGTGACGAATATGGACTCAGATGGGATCTCTCTTCATAAGACTTTCATGCTAATGTGCTGGAGGTGCAGTTAGTGTCGGGGTTTAAGATATATTTAGGGGATTTGAATCTCTGGACTGACAATGTGATAGCCAGATCCTGAGCCTCAACAGACTCCAGCACCTACAATTTGACTTATTTTGTTCACCACACTCAGCTAAGATGGAGTTGAAGAAGGACAACCACCACACCATGGAGCTTAGAGCGATTACAACTGAAAATGGGAGGATTGCATCCAAAATCCATGGGGAATCTGAGCCTTCTCTTGACATAGAGGTGGAATAGACACAACCAATCCAATGTCCACATAGAAAAGGTGATATTGGATTGAGAAAAGTGGACATGATGATTGATGGGTATGGGGAAAGGCAGGAAGAGATGAGAGGTGGAGGAGTCTTTGGGACATGGAGCTGCCCTGGATGGTGCTTCAAGGGCAATCACCGGACATTTTAAATCCTCACAGGGCCCACTGGATGGAATGGGGGAGAGTGTGGGCCATGGTGTCGACCGTTGACCATGGGGTGCGGGGGTGCCCAGAGATGTACTTGCCAAATGAAATGGATGTGTCATGAAGATGGGAGGGAGTGTTCCTTGGGGGGGAAAGGTGGGGTGGGCGTGGTAGGGTTCATTGGGACCTCATATATATATATATATTTTTTTAAAGTAATATTATTACAAAGTCAATAAAAAAAAAGAGTTACCTGCTATAGCCTCCTTTATGCTTTCCTATATAGGAAATGCTCGTTTTAGAGATAAGAATGTTAGCACAAAAACTGAAGGAAAGGAGAAAGCTGCAAAATCTCTGCACACAATGCTTATTTCTCAGGAGTACATCATATGTACCATGATTTTCCTGGTAGGTTTAAAGTGTTAGCGTATACACCCTGTTATGCTTTCCTATAGTGTAAATGCTAGTTTTAGAGATAGGAATGTTAGCAAAAATACTGAAGGAAAGGAGATAGCTACAAAATCTCTACACTCAATGCTTAATTCCCTAAAGTGAAGGACATGTGGATCCTCTTTCCAGTAGGTTTAAAGAATTAGCTGCTATACCCTCGGTTATGCTTTCGTTTATAGTAAATGCTAGGTTTAGAGATAGGAATGATAGTAAAAAAACTGACGGAAAGGTGATAGCTGAAAAATCTGTGCACACAATGCTTAGTTCTCAGAAGTATATCATATGTGCCATGTTGTTTAATTTAGGTTTAAAGAGTTAACTGCTATACCCTCAGTTATGCTTTCGTATATAGTAAATGCTAGTTTTAGAGATAGAAATGTTAGCACTAAAAATTAAAGAAGGAAATAGCTGCAAAATCACTGCACACAATGCTTAGTTCTCAGAAGCAAATCATATGTACCATGCTTTTACATGTAAGTTTAAAGACTTAGCTGCTATATCCGTGTTATGTTTCCTATAGAGTAAATGCTAGTTTTCGAGATAGGAATGTTAGCACAAAAACTGAAGGAAAGGAGAAGGCTGCAAAATCTCTGCACACAAGGCTTAGTTATCAGAAGTATATCATATCTGCCATGTTGTTTCATTTAGGTTTAAGGAGTTAGCTGCTATTCCATCGGTTATGCTTTCGTATATAGGAAATGCTAGTTTTAGAGATAGGAATGTGTGCACAAAAAATGAAGGAAAGGATATAGCTGCAAAATCTCTGCACACAATGCTTAGTTCTCAGACGTAAATCATATGTACCATGCTTTTTCAGGTAGGGTTAAGGAGTTAGCTGCTCTACCCCCGGTTATGCTTTCCTATAGTGTATATGCTAGGGTTAGGGATAGGAATGTTAGCACAAAAACTGAAGGAAAGGAGATAGCTGCAAAATCTGTGCACACAATGCTTAGTTCTCAGAAGTAAATCATACGTTTCATGCTTTTTCAGTAGGTTTAAACAGTGAGCTGCTATACCCCTGGTTAGGCTTTTATATAGTGTAAATGCTAGGTTTAGAGATAGGAATGTTAGCACAAAAACTGAAGGAAAGGAGAAAGCTGCAAATTCTCTGCACACAATGCTTAGTTCTCCGAAGTAAATCATATGTGCCATGTTGTTTCTTTTAGGTTTAAACAGTTAGCTGCTATACCCTCGGTTATGCTTTCCTATGTAGATAATGCTAGTTTTAGAGATAGGAATGTTAGCTTCAAAACTGAAGGTAAGGATATAACTGCAAAAACTCGGCACAGAATGCTTAGTTCTCAGAAATAAATCATATGTGCCATCTTGTTTCAATTAGATTTAAAGTGTTAGCTGCTATACCCTCGTTTATGCTTTCCTATATAAGAAATGCTAGTTTTAGAGAGAGGAATGTTAGCACAAAAACTGAAGGAAAAGAGATGACCGCAAATCTCTCTAATCAATGCTTAGTTCTCTAAAGTAAACCACATGTGACATCCTCTTTCAAGTAAGTTTAAAGAATTAGCTGCTCTACCCCCCGTTATGCTTTCCTATAGTGTATATGCTAGGTTTAGAGAGACGAATTTTAGCCAAAAAAACTGAAGTAAAGGAGATAGCTGCAAAAGCTCTGAACAAAATACTTATTTCTCAGAAGTAAATCATATGAGCCATGTTGTTTCATTTAGGTTTAAATAGTTAGCTGCTATACCCCCGGTTATGTTTTCCTATAGTGTAAATGCTCGGTTTGGAGAAAGGAGTGTTAGCACAAAAACTGAAGGTAAGGAGATAGCTGCAAAATCTCTGCACACAGTGCTTAGTTCTCAGAAATAAATCATATGTACCACACTTTTTCAGGTAGGCTTAAAGAGTTAACTGCTAAACCCCCGGTAATGCTTTACTATAGTGTAAATGGTAGTTTCAGAGATAGGAATATTACCACAAGAACTGAAGGAAAGGAGATAGCTGCAAAATCTCTGCACAGAATGCTTAGTTCTCAGAAGTAAATCATATGTGCCATGTTGTTTCTTTTATGTTTACAGAGTTACCTGCTATACCCTCATATAGGCTTTCATACACAGGAAATGCAAGTTTTAGAGAAAGGAATGTTAGCACAAAAAATGAAGGAAAGGAGATAGCTGCAAAATCTCTGCACACATTGCTTAGTTCTCAGAAGTAAATCATATGTGCCATCTTGTTTCATTTAGGTTTAAAGGGTTAGCTGCTATACCCTCGGTTAGGCTTTCGTATACAGTAAATGCTCGTTATAGAGAAATGAATGTTAGCACAAAAACTGAAGGAAAGGTGAGAGCTGCAAAATCTCTGCAGGAAGTGCTTAGTTTTTCAAAGTAAATCATATGTGCCAAGCTGTTTCATTTAGGTTTAAAGAGTTAACTGTTATATCCTCAGTTTGCTTTGGTATACAATAAATGCGATTTTTAGAGATAGGAATGTTAGCACAAAAAATGAAGGAAAGGAGATATCTGCAAAATCTCTGCATACAATTCCTAGTTCTCAGAAGTAAATCTTATATACCATTCTTTTTCAGGTACGTTTAAAGAGTTAGTTGCTATACCCCCGTTATATTTTCCTATAGTGTAAATGCCAGTTTTAGAAATGGGAATGATAGCACAAAACCCGAAGGAAAGGAGATAGCCACATAATCTCTGCACTCAATGCTTAGTTCCCTAAAGTAAAGCACATGTGACATCTTCTTTCAAGTAGGTTTAAACTGTTAGCTGCTATACCCTCGCTTAAGCTTTCCTATAGTGTAAATGCTAGTTTTAGAGATAGGAATGTTAGCACAAAAACTGAAGGAAAGGAGATAGATGCAAAATCTCTGCACACAATGCTTAGTTCTAAGAAGTAAATAATATGTACCATGCTTTTTCAGGTAGGTTTAAAGAGGTAGCTGCTATACTCCCGGTCATGCTTTACTACATTGTAAAGGCTAGTTTTAGAGATAGCAATGTTAGCAAAAAAACTGAAGGAAAGGAAATAGCTGCAAAATCACTGCTCTCAATGCTTAATTCCCTAAAGTAAAGCACACGTGACATCCTCTTTCAAGTAGGTTTAAACAGTTGGCTGCTATACCCTGGGTTTTGCTTTCCTATATATATTAAATGCTAGGTTTAGAGATATTAATATTAGCACAAAAACTGAAGCAAAGGAGAAAGCTGCAAAATCTCTGCACACAATGCTTAGTTCTCAGAAGTAAATCATATGTGCCATGTTGTTTCATTTATGTTTAAAGAGTTAGCTGCTATACCCACGGTTATGCTTTCCTAAATAGGAAATGCTAGTTTTAGAGATAGGAATGTTAGCACAAAAACAAAAGGAAAGGAGATAGCTGCAAAATCTCTGCACACAATGCTTAGTTCTCTGAAGGAAATCATATTTGCCATGTTGTTTCATTTTGGTTTAAAGAGTTAGCTGCGATACCCCCAGTTATACATTCCTAGAGAGTAAATGCTAGTTTTAGAGATAGGAATGTTAGCACAAAAACTGAAGAAAAGGAGATAGCTGCAAAATGTCTGAACACAATGCTTAGATCTCAGGAGTAAATCATATGTGCCATGTTGTTCCAATTAGGTTTAAAATGTTAGCTCCTTTAACTTCGGTTAAACTTTCCTATATTGGAAATGCTAGTTTTAGAGATAGGAATGTTAGCAAAAAAACAGAAGGAAAGGAGATAGCTGCAAAATCTCTGCACACAATGTTTAGTTCTCAGGAGTAAATCATATGTGCCATGTTTTTTCATTTAAGTTTAAAGAGTTAGCTGCTATACCCTCGGTTATGTTTTCCTATATAGGAAAGGCTGGTTTTAGAGATAGGAATGTTAGAACAAAAACTGAAGGAAAGGAGATAACTGCAAAATCTCTGTGCACAATGCTTATTTCTCAGAAGTAAATCATATGTACCATGCTTTTCTAGGTAGGTTTAATGATTTGGCTGCTATACCCCCTATTATGCTTTCCTATAGTGAAAATGCTAGTTTTATAGATAGGAATGTTAGCACAAAAACTGAAAGAAAGGAAATAGGTGCAAAATCTCTTCACACAATGCTTAGGTCTCAAAGTAAATCATATGTGCCAAGTTGTTTCATTTAGTTTTAAAGAGTTAGCTGCTATACCCCGTTTATGCTTTCCTATAGTGTAAAAGGGAGTTTTAGAGAGAGGCCTATTAGCAGAAAAACTGAAGGAAAAGAGATAGCCACAAAATCACTTCGCTCAATGCTTAGTTCCCTAAAGTAAAGTACATGTGACATCCTCTTTCAAATAGATTTAAAGAGTTAGCTGCTCTTCCCTCGGTTATGCTTTCCTATATAATAAGTGCTAGTTTTAGAGATACGAATGTTAGCACAAAAACTGAAGGAAAGGAGATAACTGCAAAATCTCTGCACACAATGCTTAGTTCTCAGAAGTAGATCATATGTGCCATGTTGTTTCATTTAGGTTTAAAGAGTTAGCTGCTATACCTTCGGTTATGCTTTCCCATATAGTAAATGCTATTTTTAGAGACAGGAATGTTAGCACAAAAAATGAAGGAAAGGAGATAGCTGCAAAATCTCTGCACACAATGCTTATTTCTCAGAAGTAAATCATATGTACCATGCTTTTTCAGGTAGGTTTAAAGAGTTAGCTGCTATACCCCTGTTTATGCTTTACTACATTGTAAAGGCTAGTTTTAGAGATATGAATGTTAGGACAAAAATTGAAGGAAAGGAGATAGCTGCAAAATCTCTGCACTCATTGCTTAATTCCCTAAAGTAAAGCATATGAGACATCATTTTTCAAGTAGGTTTAAACAGTTAGCTGCTATACCCTCGGTTATGCTTTCCTATATATATTAAATACTAGTTTTAGAGATATTTATATTTGCACAAAAACTGAAGGAAAGGAGATAGCTGCAAAATCTCGGCACACAATGCTTAGTTCACGGAAGAAAATCATATGTGACATGTTGTTTCATTTATGTTTAAAGACTTAGCTGCTATACCCACGGTTATGCTTTCCTATATAGGAAATGCTAGTTTTAGAGATACGAATGTTAGCACAAAAACTGAAGGAAAGGAGATAGCTGCGAAAAGTCTGCACACAATGCTTAGTTCTCAGAAGTAAATCATATGTGCCATGTTGTTTCATTTATGTTTAAAGTGTTAGCTGCTTTAACTTCGGTTATACCTTCTTATATTGGAAATTCTTGTTTTAGAGAAAAGAATGTTAGTAAAAAAACTGAAGGAAAGGAGATAGCTGCAAAATCTCTGCACACAATGTTTAGTTCTCAGGAGTAAATCATATGTGCCATGTTGTTTCATTTAGGTTTAAAGAGTTAGCTGCTATACCCTCGGTTATGTTTTCTTATATAGGAAATGCTGGTTTTAGAGATAGGAATGTTAGAACAAAAACTGAAGGAAAGGAGATAGCTGCAAAATCTCTGCTCAAAATGCTTAGTTCTCAGAAGTATATCACATCTGCAATGTGGTTTCATTTAGGTTTAAAGAGTTAACTGCTATACCCGTACTTATGCTTTCAAAAATAGCAAAAGCTAGTTTTAGAGATAGGAATGTTAGCACTAAAATGAAGGGAAGGAGATAGCTGCAAAATCTCTTCAAGCAAAGCTTAGTTCTCAGAAGTAAATTATATGTGCCCAGTTGTTTCATTTAGGTTTAAAGAGTTAGCTGATATTCCCTCGGTAATGCTTTCCTATATAGGAAATGCTAGTTTTAGAGATAGGAATGTTAGCACAAAAACTGAAGGAAAGGAGATAGCTGCAAAACCTCTGCACACAATGCTTAGTTCTCAGAAGTAAATCATATGTACCATGGTTTTTCAGGTAGGTTTAAAGAGTTAGCTGCTATACCCCCTGTTATGCTTTCCTATAGTGTAAATGCGGGTTTTAGAGATTGGAATTTTACCACAAAAACTGAAGGAAAGGAGATAGCTGCAAAATCTCTGCACTCAATGCTTAATTCCTGAAAGTCAAGCACATGTGACATCCTCTTTCAAGTATGATTAAAGAGTTACCTGTTATACCCCCAGCGCGGCTGGGCTTGGCTCCCTCTCCCCCCGCGGCTCGGCTGGGCTCAGCTGGGTTCGGCTTCCCTGCCCGCCACCCTCCGCGGCGCAGCGCAACTCGGCTCTCCTGCTTGCCGCCCTCCGCGGCGCGGCTGGGCTTGACCAGCTCGGCTGGGCTCGGCCCCCTCGCCCTCCGTGGCTCAGCTGGGCTCGGCCCGGCTCGGCTTCCCCGCCCGCTGCCCGCCGCAGTTCGGCTGGGCTCGGCTCCCACGCCCCCGCCTGCCGCGGCACAGCGCGCCTCGGCTCTCATGCCCGCCGCCCACTGCGGCGTGGCTCGGATCACCCACCGGCCGCCCGCCGCGGCCCAGCTAGGCTACCCTGGCCGCCGCCCGCCGGGGCTCCGCACGGTGCTAGCTGCCTCGGCTCTGCCTACCCAAGGAGGGAATCCTCCACACGTACCTGGGATCTCCGTGTATATTTCACGGATGGATCCTCTCTGTTACCTTCCCTCCAAGTCGATGTCCAAACACCTTGGGACCAGGAAAAATCCCGAAACAGCCCGGTCGCAAGGATCCTCTGACACCTCCCACCCGATTCCCTCCAGCAGGTAGTAATCGGGAAGTTCACTCAGTCGCCATCCTGCCTCAACATGGCACATATGATTTACTTCTGAGAACTACACATTGTGTGCAGAGATTTTGCAGCTACCCCTTTTCCTTCAGTTTTTGTGCTAACATTCCTATCTCTGAAACTAGCATTTACACTATAGGAAAGCATAACCGGAGTATAGCAGCTAACTCTTTAAACCTACCTGAAAAAGCATGGTACATATGATTTACTTCCGAGAACTAAGCATTGTGTGCAGAGATTTTGCAGCTAACTACTTTCCTTAAGTTTTTCTGCTAACATTCCTACCTCTAAAACTAACATTTACACTATAGGAAAGCATAACCGGGGGTAGTTTAAACTTACTTAAAAAAACATGGTACATATGATTTACTTCTGACAACTAAGCATTGTGTGCAGAGATTTTGCAGCTATCTCCTTTCCTTCAGTTTTTGAGCTAATATTCCTATCTGTAAAACTAGAATTTGCTTTATAGGAAAGCATAATCGAGGGTATAGCAGCTAACACTTTACACCTAAATGAAACAACATGGCACATATGATTTACTTCTGAGAACTAAGCATTGTGTGCAGGGATTTTGCAGCTATCTCTTTTCCTTCAGTTTTTGTGCTAACATTCCTACCTCTAAAACTAGCATTTACACTACGGGAAAGCATAACCGGGGGTATAGGAGCTAACTCTTTAAACCTACCTGAAAAAGCATGGTACCTATGATTTACTTCTGAGAACTAAGCATTGTGTGCAGAGATTTTGAAGCTATCTCCTTTCCTTCAGTTTTTGTGCTAACATTCCTACCTGTAAAACTAGAATTTCCAATATGGGAAAGCATAACCGAGGGTACCGCCGCTAACTATTTAAACCAAAATGAAACAATATGGCATATGTGATTTACTTCTGAGAACTAAGCATTGTGTTCAGAGATTTTGCAGCTATCTCCTTTCCTTCAGTTTTTGTGCTAACATTCCTATCTCTAAACCTAGCATTTACACTATAGGAAAGAATAACCGGGGGTATAGCAGATAACTCTTTAAACCTACCTGAAAATCATGGTACATATGATTTACTTCTGAGAACAAAGCATTGTGTGCAGAGATTTTGCAGCTATCTCCTTTCCTTAAGTTTTTGTTCTAGCATTTCTATCTCTAAAACAAGCATTTACTATATAAGAAAGCATAACCGAGGGTATAGCAGCTAAATCTTTCAACCTAAATGAAACAACATGGCAGATATGATTTCATTCTGATACTTAAGCATTGTGTGCAGACATTTTGCAGCTATCTTCTTTCCTTCAGTTTTTGTGCTAACATTCCTATCTCTAAAACTAGCATTTCCTATATAGGAAAGCATAACCGAGGGTATAGCAGCTAACTCTTTAATCTAAATGAAACAACATGGCACATATGTTTAACTCCTGTGAAGTAAGCATTGTGTGCAGAGATTTTGCAGCTATCTCCTTTCCTTCAGTTTTTGTGCTATCATTCCTATCTCTAGACCTAGCATTTACACTCTAGGAAAGCTTAACCGGGGGTATAGCAGCTAACTCGTTAAACCTACCGAAAAAGCATGTTATATATGATTTCCTTCTGAGAACTAAGCATTGTGTGCAGAAATTTGCAGCTCTCTCATTTCCTTGATTTTTAGTGCTAACCATCCTATCTCTAAAACTAGCATTTACTATGTACGAAAGCATAAATGAGCGTATAGCAGTTACCTCTTTAAACCTAAATGAAACAACATGCACATAGGATTTCCTTCTGAGACCTAAGCATTGTGTGCAGAGATTTTCAGCTATCTCCTTCCCTTCAGTTTTTGTGCTAACCTTCCTGTCTCTGAAACTAACATTTCCTATACAGGAAAGCATAACCGAAGGTATAGCAGCTAACTCTTTAAACCTACCTGAAACAGCATGGTATGTATGATTTACTTCTGAGAACAAAGAATTCTGTGCAGAGATTTTGTAGCTATCTCCTTTCCTTCAGTTTTTGGGCTAATATTCCTATCTCTGAAACTAACATTTCTTTATAGGAAAGCATAACCGAGGGGATAGCAGCTAACTCTTTAAACCTAAATGAAACAACATGGCACATATGATTTCCTTCTCAGAACTAAGCATTCTGTGTTGAGATTTTGTAGCTATCTCCTTTCCTTCACTTTTTGTTCTAAAATTCCTATATCTTATACTAGCATATCCTATGTACGAAAGCATAACCGAGAGTATAGCTGCTATCTCTTTAAACCTACTTGGAAGAGGATGTCACATTTGCTTTACTTTAGGGAATTAAGCATTGAGTGCAGAGATTTTGCAGCTATCTCCTTTCCGTCAGGTTTTTTGCTAATATTCCTACCTCTAAAACTAGCATTTCCTATATAGGAAAGCATAAACGAGGGTATAGCAGCTCACTTTTTAACCTACCTGAAAAAGCATGGAACATATGATTTACTCCTGAGAATTAAGCACTGTGTGCAGAGATTTTGCAGCTATCTCCTTTCATTCCGTTGTTGTGCTAAGATTCCTATCTCCAATACTGGCATTTCCTATATAGGAGAGCATAAACGAAGGTAAGGCAGGTAACTTTTTAAACCTAAATGAAACAACATGGCACATATGATTTACTTCTGAGAACTAAGCATTGTGTGTAGAGATTTTGCAACTATCTCCTTTCCTTCAGTTTTTGTACTAACATTCCTACCTCTAAAACTAGCTTTTACTATATACGAAATCATAACCAAGGGTATAGCAAATAAATCTTTAAACCTAAATGAAACAACATGGCACATGATCTACTTCTGAGAACTAAGGATTGTGTACAGAGATTTTGCAGCTATCTCCTTTCATTCAGTTTTTGTGCTAACATTCCTTTCTCTAAAACTAGCATTTAATATATGGGAAAGCATAACCGAGGGTATAACTGCGAACTCTTTAAACCTTCTTTAAAGAGGATGTCATATGTGCATTGCCTTAGGGAACTAATCATTGAGTGCAGAAATTTTGTTGCTATGTCCTTCCCTTCAGTTTTTGTGCTAATATATCAATCTCTAAAAGTAGCTTTTACACTATAGTAAAGCATAAAAGGTGGTATAGCAGCTAACTCTTTAACCCTACCTGAAAAAGCATGGTATCTATGATTTTGTTCTGAGAAATAATCATTGAATGCAGAGATTTTGCTGCTATCTCCTTTCCTTCAGTTTTTGTGCTAACATATTTATCCCTAAAACGAGCATTTATTATATAGGAAAGCATAACCGAGGGTATAGCAGCTAACTCTTTAAACCTAAATGAAACACCATGGCTCATATGATTTACTTCTGAGAACTGAGCATTGTGTGCAAAGATTTTGCAGGTATCTCCTTTCCTTCAGTTTACGTGGTAACATTCCTATCTCTAAAACTAGCATTTACTATATACGAAAGCATAATCGAGGGTATAGCAGCTAACTCTTTAAACCTACTTGAAAGAGGATGTCACATGTGCTTTAATTTAGGGAATTAAGCATTGAGTGCAGAGACTTTGTGGCTATCTCCATTCATTCAGTTTTTGTGCTAACATTCCAATCTATAAAACTAGCATTTACACTATAGGAAAGCATAACCGGGGGTATAGCAGCTAACTCTTTAAACCTACCTGAAACAGCATGGTACATATGAATTACTTCTGAGAACTAATCATTGTGTACAGGGAATTTGCAGCTATCTCCTTTCCTTCAGATTTTCTGCTAAAATTCCTATCTCTAAAACTAGCTTTTCCTATATAGGAAAGCATGACCGAGTGTATAGCAGCTAACTCTTTAAACCTAAATGAAACAAAATGGCACATATGATTTACTTCTGGGACCTAAGCATTGCGTGCAGGGATTTTGCAGCTATCTCCTTTCCTTCAGTTTTTGTGCTATCATTCCCATCTGTAAACCTAGTATTTACTATATAGGAAAGTATAACCTATGGTGTAGCAGCTAACTCTTTAAACCTACTTGAAAGAGGATGTGACATGTGCTGTACCTTTGGGAACTAAGCTTTGAGTGCTGGAATTTTGTGGCTATCTACTTTCCTTCAGGTTTTGTGCTAACATTCCTATCTCTAAAACTAGCATTTACACTATAGGATAGCATAACTGGGGGTATAGCAGCTAACTCTTTAAACCTACTTGTAAGAGGATGTCTCATGTGCTTTACTTTAGGGAACTAAGCATTGTGTGCAGAGATTATGCAGCTATATCCCTTCATTCTGTTTTTGTGCTAACATTCTTATCTCTAAAACTAGCATTTAATATGTACAAAAGCATAACCGAGGGTATAGCAGCTAACACTTTAAACCTAAATGAAACAACATTTTGCATATGATACACTTCTGAGAACTAAGCATTGTGTGCAAAGATTTTGCAGCTCTCTGCTTTCCCTCAGGTTTTGTGGCAACATACCTATTTCTAAACGTGGCATTTACTAAATAGGAAAGCATAAACGAGGGTGTAGCAGCTAATTCTTTAAACGTAAATGAAACAACATGGCAAATATGATTTACTTCTGAGATCCAAGCATTGTGTGCAGAGATTTTGCACCTATTTCTTTTCCTTCAGCTTTTGTGCTAACATTCGTATCTCTAAAACTAGCACTTACTATATACGAAAGCATAACCGAGGGAATAGCAGCTAACTCTTTAACCTAAATGAAACAACATGGAACATATAATCTACTTCTGAGAACTAAGCATTGTGTGCAGAGATTTTGCAGCTATCTCCTTTCGTTCAGTTTTTATGCTAACATTCTTTTCTCTAAACCTAGCATTTACTATATAGGATATCATAACCCAGGCTATAACAGCTAACTCTTTAAACCTAAATGAATCAACATGGCCCATATGATGTACTTCTGAGAACTAAACATTGTGTGCAGAGATTTTGCAGCTATCTCCTTTCCTTCAGTTTTGTGCTAAAGTTCCTATCACTAAAACTTGCATTTACTATATAGGAAAGCATAACCGAGGGTATTGCAGATAACTCTTTAAACCTACTTGAAAGAGGATGTCACATGTGCTTTAATTTAGGGATCTTATAATTGTGTGCAGACATTTTGCAGCTATCTCCTTTCCTTCTTTTTTTGTGCTAACATTTTTATCTCTAAAACTAGCGTTAAGTAAAGAGGAAAGCATTACCGAGGGTATAGCAGATAACTTGTTAAACATACTTGGAAGAGGATGTCACATGTGCTTTAATTTAGGGAACTAAGCAATGAGTGCTGAGATTTTGTGCCTATCTCCTTTCCTTCAGTTGTTGTGCTAACATTCCTATCTCTAAAACTAGCCCTTACACTATATGAAAGCATAAGAGGGTATAGCAGGTAACTCTTTAAACATAAATGAAACAACATGGTACATATGATTTAATTCTGAGAACTAAACATTGTGTGCAGAGAGTTTGCAGCTATCTCGGTTCCTTCAGTTTTTGTGCTAACATTCCTATCTCTAAAACTAGCATTTACTATATAGGAATGCATAACGTATGGTATAGCAGCTAACTCTTTAAACCTACTTGAAAGAGTTTGTCACATATGCTTCATTTTAGGGAACTGAGCATTGAGTGCAGAGATTTTGTGGCTATCTCCTTTCCTTCAGTTTTTGTGCTAATATGACGATCTCTAAAGGAGCATTTACAGTATAGGAAAGCATTACCGGGGTTATGGCAGCTAACTCTTTAAATCTATCTGAAAAAGTATGGTACATATGAGTTACTTCTGAGAACCAAGCATTGTGTGCAGAGATTTTGCAGCTATCTCCTTTCCTTCAGTTTTTGTGCTAACATTCCTATCTCTAAAACTAGCATTTACTATCAAGGAAAGCTTAACCGAGGGTATAGCAGCTAACTTTTTAAACCTAAACGAAACTACAAGGCACATATGATTTTCTTCTGAGAACTAAGCATTATGTGCAGAGATTTTACAGCTATCTCCTTTCCTTCAGTTTTTCTGCTAACATTCCTATATCTAAAACTAGCACTTACGGTATAGGAAAGCATAACAGAGGGTGTAGCAGCTAACTATTTAAACCTACTTGAAAGAGGATGTCACATGTGCTTTACTTTAGGGAACTAAACATTGAGTGGTGAGATATTGTGGCTATTTCCTTTCCTTCAGTTTTTGTGGTAATAAACCTATCTGAAAAACTAGCATTTACAGTAAAGGAAAGCATAACCGGGCTATAGCAGCTAAAGCTTACAACCTAAAAGAAACAAAATGGCACATATGATTTAATTCTAAGAACTAAGCATTGTGTGCAGGGATTTTGCAGCTATCTCCTGTCCTTCAGTTTTTGTGCTAACATTCCTATCTCTAAAAGTAGCATTTACTATGTACGAAAGCATAACTCAGGGTATAGCAGCTAACTCTTTTTGAACCTAAATGAAAGAACATGCACATATGATCTACTTCTGAGAATTAAGCATTGTGTGCAGAGATTTTGCACCTATTTCCTTTACTTCAGTTTTTGTGCTAACATTCGTATCTCTAAAACTAGCACTTACTATAGGGGAAAGCAAAACCGAGGGTATAGCAGCTAACTCTTTAAACCTACTTGAAAGAGGATGTCACATGTGCTTTACTTTAGGGAACTAAGCATTGAGCGCAGAGATTTTGTGGCTATCTCCTTTCCTTCAGTTTTTCTGCTAATATGCCTATCTCTAAAACTACCTTTTACACTATAGGAAAGCATAAACGGGTTATAGATGCTAACTCTTTAAAGCTAAATGAAACAACATAGCACATATGATTTACTTCTGAGAACTAAACATTTTGAGCAGAGATTTTGAAGCTATCTCCTTTCCTTTAGTTTTTGGGCTAACATTCCTATCTCTAAAACAAGCATGTAGTATATAGGAAAGCATAACCGAGGGTATAGCAGCTAACTCTTTAAACCTACTTGAAAGAGGATGGCACATGTGCTTTACTTTAGGAAACTAAGCATTGAGTACACAGATATTGTGGCTAACTCATTTTCTTCACTTTTTGTGCTTATATGCCTATGTCTAAAACTACCATTTACACTATATGAAAGCAGAACCGGTGTATAGCAGCTAAACCTCAATGAAACAACTTGGCACATAAGATACTTCTGAGAACTAACCATTGTGTGCATAGATTTTGCAGGTATCTCTTTTCCTTCATTTTTGTGCAAATATTCCTATCTCTAAAACTAGCATTTACTACGTAGGAAAGCATAAACGAGGGTATAGCAGCTAACTCTTTAAACCTAAATGAAAAAACATGGCACATATGATCTACTTCTGAGAACAAAGCATTGTGTGCAGAGATTTTGCAGCTATCTACTTTCGTTCAGTTTTTGTGCTAAGCTTCCTATCTCTGAAACTAGCATTTACTATAAAGGAAAGCATAACCGATGGTATAGCAGCTAACTCTTTAAACCTACTTGAGAGAGGATATCACATGTGCTTTACTTTAGGGAACTAAGCATTGATTGCAGAGATTTTGTGGCTATCTCCTTTCCTTCAGTTTTTGTGCTAATATGCCTATCTCTAAAACTAGCATTTACACTATAGGAAATCATAACCGGGATATAGGAGCTAACTCTTTAAACCTGAATGAAACAATTTGGTACATATGATTTTCTTCTGAGAACTAAGCATTGTGTGCAGAGATTTTACAGCTATCTCCTTTCCTTCAGTTTTTGTGCTAACATTGCTATCTCTAAAACTAGCATTTACTATGCAAAAAAGCATAAACGAAGGTAAAGCAGGTAACTCTTTAAACCTAAATGAAACAACATGGCACATATGATCTACTTCTGAGAACTAAGCACTGTGTGCAAATATTTTGCAGGTATCTCCTTTCCTTCAGGTTCTGTGCTAACATTCCTAACTCTAAAAGTAGCATTTACTACATAGGATAGCATATCCGCGGAAAAAGCTGCTAACTATATAAACCTACTTGCAAGAGGATGTCACATGTGCTTTACTTTAGGGAACTAAGCATTGTGTGCAGAGATTTTCCAGCTTTCCCTTTCCGTCATTTTTTGTGCTAACATTCCTATCTCTAATACTAGCATTTAGTATATTGAAAGCCATAACCGAGGGTATAGCAGGTAACTCTTAAACCTAAATGAAACAATATCGCACATATGTTTTACTTCTGAAAACTAAGCATGGTGTGCAGAGATTTTGCAGCTATCTTCTTTCCTTCAGTTTTTGTGCTAACATACCTACCTCAAAAACTAGCATTTATTATATAGGAAAGTATAACCGAGGGTATAGCAGTGCAGCTATCTGTTTTCCTTCAGTATTTGTGCTAACATTCCTATCTCTAAAACTAGCAGTTTCTATATAGGAAAGCATAACCGAGGCTATAGCAGTTAACTGTTTAAACCTACTTGAAAGAGGCTGCCACATGTGCTTTACTTTAGGGAACTAAGCATTGTGTGCAGAGATTTTATGGCTATCTCCTTTCTTTAAGTTTTTGTGCTAATATTGCTATCTCTAAAACTAGCATTTACTATATACGAAAGTATAACCGAGGGTAGAGCAGCTAACTCTTTAAACCTAAATGAAACAACACAGCACATATGATTTACTTCTGAGAACTAAGCATTGTTGCAGAGATTTTGCAGCTATCTCCTTTCCTTCAGTTTTTGTGCTAACATTCCTATCCCTAAAATTAGCATTTACTATATAGGAAAGCACAACTGAGGGTACACCAGCTAACTTTTTAAACCTAAATGAAACAA
>NW_026688312.1:0-93863 GCF_030445035.2 Dasypus novemcinctus | reverse complement strand
AATTTTAAAAAATGGGCCAAGGATTGGAATAGACATTTCTCCAAAGAAGATACTCCAGTGGCAAATAAATATATGAAAAGTTGCTCAACAGGCCAGCCAAGAAATACAAATTAAAAACTGCAACGAGATGCCACTTCACACCCACAGGGATGGCTACTATTTTTTTATAAAACTGAAAATAAAAAGTGTTGGCAAGGATGTGGAAAAATAGGAACTCTCATATATTGTCAGTGGGGATGCAAAATGGTGCAGCCACCATGGAAAACAGAAAGCTCAACACAGAATTACCACCCGACCGAGGAAGTCCCCTCCTAGTACAGACCCGAAAGAATTGAAAGTGGGGACTTGGGCAGATATTTGCATACCAGGTGGAAGCAACCCAAGTGTCCATCAATGCTGAAAGGATACATAAAATGTGGCCAAGCCATACAAGGGAAGGCTCTCAGCCGTCCCCAGAAGGGAAGGGCTGCTCCATCTGCACTGTGGACAAACCTGGGAGACAGCACGTAGGGTGAAGTATGCCAGACACAAAAGGGCAAACACTGCATGCTTTCTTCTAATTGAAATACTTAGGATCAGCAAATTGATAGAGACAAAAAGCAGAGCCGTGGTTACTGGGTGGGGGAGGGGCACGGGGCGTTCACGATAAATGAGTTTCCAGCTTGGTTTGGGATGATGGAAACAGTCCGGAAATAGATCACGGTGAAAGTGACACAGCCTTGCCAATGAACTTACTGTCAAAGAATTGTCCCCTAACATGGTTAAAGTATTTTCATGTCATGTACATTTTACCACAATTAAAACTACATTATTTTTTTTAAAGAAAGGACAGCCATTATCATGCATGTTATCATTGCACCTCGTTTAGAGGGCGTCTCCGGAACGACCTGCTCAGTTCCCAGAACCCCACTTCCCGCAGCTCTGACCAAGGGGCGCCGAGCCCCCATAACTCCGTCCTTTTGCCGTAAAAATGGGGAATAAGGCTCTTCCTCTCTGGGCGAGCAGGACAACTGTGGCAGGACCCCACAAGCTGGAGCGCCTGGGCCCACCTTGCCCAGGTGCGGAGAGACCCAGCCGAGAGCAGAGCCAGGGCAGCCGGAGGCAGACGAGCACGAGAGGCGCGAGCGGCAGCGGCCTGGCAGCCCCACGGAGCACCTGGATGCAGCCGGACCCGAAGGCATGGCTGCCCCCAATGCTTTACTTTCGTGACTCCCCCTGGGAAAAAAGAAATTCCTTTGTCGCTTAACTTAGTTCAGGAGTTTCTGCCCGGTGCAAACCTAAAGGAGCCTGACAAAACACAATCAGAGGGTGAGGGGAGGCTTCCAAGAGGGACGGGGGCTTCTGTGACAGGGAAGCCCCGACACATGGGCCTGGCACAGCCTTTGGGGAGAAGGGAGTGGGCGAAGCCGACGGGCTCCTGGACAGACGTTCCGGCCCTGGCTCCGAGGAGCTGGTGTCCAGTAAGGGGCTCGGCACCAGCCACTACTGCTGTTCACGGAGCACCGCCCACGGGCTGGGCGACACAGTCACACTTTCCCTCTTAACAGTCTCCTTGGGGGGTGGGGGCAGAGGCATTGTCCATTTCACAGATGATAAGCGGGAGGCACAGAGAGTCCAGGCAACACGCCTGGGGCCGCACAGGACACGGCAGAACGAGTGATTGCAGCAGGCTCAGGCTGTGCGTCTCCGAATCCCACAGGCCCTCTGTCTGCTCCAGAAGGTTCTCTGAAAAGAGGAGGTGCTCCCCGAGTGCTCTCACGGAGGCCGAGTGACACAGAAGCTCCCCCAGAATGGCTTGGGGGAGAGGGAGAGCTCCCGACAATGCCACCCCTGTGCAGCACCCCCTGCCCGGCCCCCCTGGGGTCCCCTGCAGGGGTCTGCGCCTCTCTGAGCCTCCGTCCAGCAGGACGAGCCCCGCGTCTCACCGCCCGTCACTGGCCCACAGCCCGGAGAGTCCACGCCACGGCGGTGCCCACTGCCCACGCCGCTGACGCAGCCTGGGGCTCTCCTGCAGGGATGCGACGGCGTGGCGGCCACACGCACGGCCAAGCCCTGGGCACAGCTGCACGTCAGTCTTGATCTTCTAGACACCGGTCGCTGGACATGGGAGTCACCACCAGTCGGATTTCACCCGCAGGACACTCGGGGCAAACCTGTGCGGCAGGCCTGCGGCTGCCTCCCTGCCTTGACTTCTCTCCCGCGGCGTCTGCTGGCACCCCACGGCTTCCTGGCAGCTCTCGGAAACCCTCTGGAGCCAGGCTGGGTGTAAACACAGGCACGCGGGCACCTGCACACACGGGCGCGCCTTGTGCCTGCCCCACCTGCCGTGGCTGAAGCAGCACGTGTGTTCTTTACGTCCACTTCTCGGTGACGGACATCGGCCCTTGGACGAACGGGGCTGGGGCCTGCGTCCCCACCTTTCGCCAGCGCACCCACCTTTCTCCAGAGAGGATGGGAGGTGGGGAGGAGACACAGACCTCAGCCTACCCCACGTGCCCACCCCAGCCTCGGCTTGGGGCAGGCGCTGGCCCTGGGACAAGATGCCCGGCTCCGGTCCGGACCTGAGCTGCCAGGCAGCTCCCCTCCGGGCCTGGCCGAGCACCGGGCGGCACAGTGGAGGCCCGGTGGCGCCCACCCTCGTGCCAGGGAGAAGAGCCGGGCCCATGGGTGGGGGTGGGCCACAGAGCACCGAGCCGGGGCAGGCCACGAGGATGGGGGCTGGGCAGGAGGTGCGCGGCAGGGCCCTCCGTCCTCAGTGGGGACCTCTCCAGGCCAGAGCAGCAGGCCGGGGCGGGCAGGCTCTCCTGGGACCTTCTCCAAGCCTGGAATTGTGAGGTGATAGTTCGGGGGAGCCCGTGGAAAGCATCCCCCTAGCCTCACAGTGCAGGTGAGGCTGGCGGTGGGGGCCGCACAGGCCGGGCTGGCAGAGGTGGCCGGAACGTCACCTCCCCACCGTCTCCCCTCCTTGGCTGGGAGCCCCAGGCCGCCTCCGAACCCAGGATGCCGCCAAAACCCCCCACGCCTCCCGGCCCCGGAGCCCCGCCAGCCCCCCTCTTCGGGCCTCACTCCCGGGAGAGCGCCCAGCTGGGGCTCGTCACGGGCAGGGGGACGGAGACCTCTCAGAGCCCCGAGCCCACGGCCAGCGCCAGCCCTGCCCACCGGCCCGGCCCCGCCAAGCTGCAGCCGGGAGGGTGGGAGGAAGCGTGGAAAGAAGACAGCACAGCCTCCGAGCCGACGGGGAGCGTAAACACTCGTGGGAGGCCCCGGTTATCCGTGGGAGGACCTGATTATCCAAGGAAAGGAAACAGATTGGCCCGGTTGCCAGGTGATGGTGCGTGCGCCAGGCACCTGGAGAGACCCCCTGCCGCCGCCCTGCCGGGCCGCCTGGGCCCTGCTCCGCACACCCCGCCCTGCTGGCTGCTGCGGGAGTGCCAAAGGGCAGAGGGCAACATCTGGAAATCGTCCTGGAAAGAGGAGTTTTCAGGAAGCCCACGTTGCACCCGCTTATTCTTTTCACCAAGGTTTACTGGGAGCCTCCTGGGTGCCTCCTGCTACAGCGGATGCCAGCCGGGGAGGAAGCACTGCCGGAGCTGCAGCGACGGAGGGTGCTGGGGGGGGGGGGGAGGGTCCACTCCCTCTGGAGGGTGGGGCAGGCCTGGCCCAGAGGAGGTGACGGCAATGGAGAAAGAGTAAGCGAGCCGCCAGAAGGGAAGAGGGCAGAGGGAACAGCACGGGAGGAGGCTCAGAGGTGGGAGAGCATGGGGGGGGCGGCGTCCAGTGCCTCAGGGGCAGTCGAAGGGCCCGTGGTCCAGAAGGGCAGGGCCAGGTCCCCACAAGGCCAAGCGAGGGCAGGGCCACGCACACCTGCAGTCCTGAGCCACTCTTCCCCAGGTGGGCCTGGGTCGACAGGCCCCAGGCCCCCTCCCTGAGCCTCCGTGGGCCCCCTCCCACAGGAGTACAGAACCAGCCCAGCCCACCAAGCGGGGAGCCGCCGTGGCTGCCTCTCTGGGCGTTTCTCTGCTTGTGGGGACACTGAGGCTGGGTCCACCCCACACATACCCACCCAGCCCCAGCCAGGGGTAATGAGTGGGGGGAGGGGAACCAGGCAGAGCCTGAGGCAAAGGTCCACCAGCCCCCCCCCCCCCCCCCCCCGCCTTCCTGGGAAGCCGAGGCGCCTGGAGGAGGGTCGGGAACGGCCACCTGGACCGGGAGGCCCCCGGAGCCTGGCCCTTGCCTGGCCCGTCCCCTGGCCACTCTCCAAATTGCTCCTGGCTGCCAAATGGACCCAGTTCCGCTTCTCCCTCCTTTTCTTTCCCCTGCCCGCCCTCTGCTGGAGCTGCCCGGGATGGGGCGCAGCCCCAGCTCCCACTCTGGTCCCCCCCCAAAGCAAAGCCTGCCAGGCCCACGGCAGTCCAAGCTCGGGGCAAGGCCCGGCACTTCTCCGGGACCTGGGGGGGGGGCCTGGGCCTCGGGCCGGGACGCTCACTCCTGACTCCTGGGACAGGGTAGGACGGCCACCGGTAGGGAGGCCCCGGCTCTGCGGTGAGCTCAGGCCCTGGCGGCGGGACAGAAGGAGCCGGGGTCAGGATACGGAGGGAAGGGCGGGGGGGGGGGCACAGCACTGGTGCAGAGCCCCCCAGCCCGGGCAGTGCCGCCCACACCTGCGGCCTGGCCTCACCTGCACAAGTCACCGCTGGAGCAGGACAGGCCTGAGTGCGTGTCCACATTCTGGAACCACCAGGCGTCGGGCGAAGCTGGTCAGTCCAGGGAGCAGATGCCCCGGAGCAACCAAAAGTGCACAGGACAAGAGCTGCATGGGGACAAGGGACCCGGAGGGCCCAGCTTCCTTCCCCCCACCACGCCTGCCTCACACACCCGCACCCGCACCCTCACCCACATCCAGACCCAGGCAGTGCCGGAGGCTCCTCCAGCCACGGTGGCTTCTCCATTTTCTGAGACTACATGTGGGGACAGATGGGAAAGAAGGGTCCACGGCCCCCTGGCTCTATCCCAATTCCCACACGGGCGGGGCAGGGACCTGCACCCTAGACTGGCGCCTCCAAAAATCAAAGAATCAAAGCTGGAGAACTAGTTGGACCAAAAAATGGGACACCCCCACCGACAACTTTAGCCCCTCCCCAGAAGGGAGCAGCCCCAGGCCCCCCAGAGCTCCTCTTGGAAGCTGCTGGCAAGGTAGGCTTCTCGCCCTATTCCCTCCCCGCCAAAAGCTTAGGCAGGCAGGGAGGAGATCTGCTACCTAAAGATTCCCTGCAGAAGGGGGCCGCAGGACCCCCAGCCAGGCTGCGCTGGGGGAAAATTCTCTAGCCCACCCGAGAGTCCCCTCCCTGGGCGAGGAGAGGCTGTCTAGGGGCGCTGGGACTGCAGAGCACAGCCCGGCTTACCTCTGGGAGCAGCTCCGGCTGTGCACCCCCCAGCATCCCTGCGTCGGGCAGCAGACAATAGCCCCCCGCCGGAGGGGGGTGGAGAAAAAGGGACCCAGCCGCGCGCCCCCGCCCTCTGCGCCCACACCCGCGGACTTTACCTGCGGGAGCCGCGAGTCCTGTGGTGGACCTCACTGGGGCAAGAGGACCTGGTCAGGGTCGCGAAAGCCAAACCCTGGCGGGGACCGGCGCCCAAGGAGGGGCGTCGTCCCCGTGTGCGCCGGGTCCGGCCGCCTGGGTCCGGGATGGGGGCCGCTTTCCCGACGACAGAGCCGCAGGCGCCTTCCCTTGCCGCCGAGCCGGCCCCTCCGGGCCCCTCCGGCTCAGCCAGCGCCCTGCTCTGCCCCGCGCGCGGCCCCTGCCTCCGTCCCGGGAGGCAGTGGAGCCGCGGGTCCCCGGGCGGGCGGCGCGCGGGACGCAGGCGGCGGCTCGGGACCGGTGCTCAGTCGCCGCCGCCCGGCCGAGTCCGCGCGACTCCCGGGGCGGCCCGGCTCCCCGGAGGGCGGTGCGGGGGGCGCCGCTCACGACCTGGCCCCGGCGGCGCCCCGAGGGTCCCGGAGGGCCGAGGCGCGGCGGGGCTCGCTCCCGCTTTGGGGCGCCCCGGATCGAGCACTTCCCCGCCCCCGCCGCCGCCCCCGCCGCCGCCGCCCAGCCCCGGTCCCCCGCCCCGCGCCCCAGGGCGGCTAGGGACTAGCTGGTCCCGGACGCGGCGGCAGGGCCAGCGAGGGCCCCGCGGGTTGGGGGGGCCGCCCCCCTCCCGTTGAAGCCTCAGCCCACACTCGCCGTGGAAAGTACGCACTGGGCGCGTCCGGGCGCCTCCGCGGGCAGGCGGGCCGCGGCGCTCCGGGTCGGCGACGGTGGCTCGGCTCGGGCGCTCCAGTCTCGAAGTTCCCGGGCCGGAGAGCGACGTCCGGGGACGCACGGGACGGGTGCGCCCGGCGGCCGGGGCTGCGCCGGGCGAGGCGAGCGGCGACAGGGGAGCGCTCCGGCGTTCAGGCAACAGCTACCCCTAGTGGGAGAGCGCCGGGGCCGCCGCCGCCCCGCGCCCGCCGCCCCGCGCCCCAGGCGCTCGGGGCTCTGCGGGGGGCGCCGGGCCGCCGCCGCTCGCCCCCGCCCGGCCCGCGGCCCGCGCCCGGCGCCTCCCGTGTCCGCGGCCCCTGCCCTGCGATCCTCGCCGCCGGGCGCCGGCGGCCGCTGACCCGGGAGCGGCGGCCCCAAGCGGGCACGAGATGGGACGGGGCGGGCGCGGCCGGGGCGGCGCGGACAGCGGCGGGGACCGCGGAGCGCGTGGCGGGGCGCGGAGCCGGGCGGCCGTGTGCGAGTCGCGAGTGTGAGCGCGCGCGGGAGGCGGGCGGGCAGGCTGGGCGCGGACTCCGGGTGGCGAGCGGCGCCCGCGGGCGAGCCGGGCGGCCGGCGGGGGCCCCCAGCGGCCTCCTCGTGGGCCCCGCGGCCCCGGCAAGGCGGGAGCCGGGGCCCCCGGAGCGGCGGCCGCGGCCCCGGGCTCCCGCGGCACCTGGGCAGCGGCCCCTCTCGCGCGGCGGCAGCGGCGGGGGCGGCGTTGGCGGCGGCGCGCGGGAAGCGAACCGGAGCTCCGGCGCGGCGCGGCGAGCGCGGGGGAGCCCCGCTCAGGTGCGCGGCGAGGGGGACGCGGGCCGGGCCGGGCTGCGGGCACCCGAGCGGCGCGCGGCGCTCGCGCTCTCGGCAGGACTTCGGCGGCCGGCTCCTCGGCCCCGGGCGCGTCTCCCTGTCCCCCGCGGCCACCGCGGCCGGGAACCCGCGCCCCCGAGAGCCCGCCCCCTCCGGCCCCGGGCCCCGCCGCCCCGCCCCCGCCCGCCGGCCCCCCCCCCCTCGGCGCGGGATTTCTAGGGCATTGGCCCGGCCGCTGGGCGAGCCCGCGGGGCTCGAGTTGCAAGGGGGCGGGCCCGGGCCGGAGGTGGAGTCTCGGGCCGGTTGAGGCCTCGGCTATAAAACAAGCTCCCCGCACCGCCAAAGCCCAGATGCCTCGCCGGGCCGCCCCGCGCCCGGTGCCCGGAGAGGGCGGGGGGGCTCAGGGGGCCTCGGGGGCCTCGGGGGCCGCGGCCACCATGCTCCGCTCCCTGCTGCTTCACTCCCTGCGGCTATGCGCCCAGACCGCCTCGTGCCTCGTGCTCTTCCCGCGCTTCCTGGGCACCGCCTTCATGCTCTGGCTCCTCGATTTCCTGTGCATCCGCAAGCACCTTCTGGGTCGCCGGCGGGGCCAGCCCGAAGCCGAGGTGGAGCTCAACAGCGAGGGCGAGGAGGTGCCCCCCGACGACCCTCCGGTCTGCGTGTCGGACGACAACCGCCTGTGCACCCTGGCGTCGCTCAAGGCGGTGTGGCACGGCCAGAAGCTGGATTTCTTCAAGCAGGCGCACGAGGGTGGCCCTGCGCCCAACTCGGAGGTGGTCCTGCCCGACGGTTTCCAGGGCCAGCGCATCCTCGACTACGCGCGCGGGGACCGCCCGCTCGTGCTCAACTTTGGCAGCTGCACCTGACCGCCGTTCATGGCGCGCATGAGCGCCTTCCAGCGCCTGGTCACCAAGTACCAGCGCGACGTGGACTTCCTCATCATCTATATCGAGGAAGCGCACCCCTCCGACGGCTGGGTCACCACAGACTCCCCTTACAGCATCCCGCAGCACCGGAGCCTGGAGGACCGGGTCAGCGCAGCGCGCGTGCTGCAGCAGGGTGCGCCTGGCTGCGCGCTGGTCCTGGACACCATGGCCAACTCCAGCAGCTCGGCCTACGGCGCCTACTTCGAGCGCCTCTACGTCATCCAGAGTGGCACCATCAGGTACCAGGGCGGCCGTGGCCCCGATGGCTACCAGGTGTCCGAGCTGCGCGCCTGGCTGGAGAGCTACAGTGAGCAGCTGCACGGCGCCCAGCACCGTGGGGTGTAGACGACAGATAGACAAAAGACAGTTGACTGGACTTGGCGGGGAGGTGCCGAACCTCCTACCAAGGCAAACTTGGAGAGGCCCCAAGGACATGGCTGCGGAGCGGCCGGGCCTCAGGCTGAGCGCGCGCTCAGCCAAGCCACCCGAAAGGTCTCCCCAGCCTCCGCTGTGGCTGGGAGCGTCTCTGCGTTGAACTGGCTCTCCTTAAACCCTCCACCCTGTGTGCCGGGGACTTGTTCCCGCAGAGGCCCCGCCGTGCCTTCTAGCACCCAGCTCCCCAGCCAGAAGAGCCGCGGCCCCGCGCCTCTCGGAGCGCAAAGAGAACTTGGCGGCGCCGCGCGCCCTGAGCGCCACTGGCCTCCAGTGGCGCACGCGGCGCGCTAGTTGCCAGGCACCCACCTGGAGCGCGCGGGGAGGGAGCACCCTGCTGCTTTGGTGTCTATTTCTTGTCCCTGCGTTGTGGGAGGGGGCCCAGGGACGCGAGAGAGTGGGCGGGGTGGTTTCCCCCTGTTGATTTGGGTGCGTGCGAGCCCCGCTGCTGATGACGAGCTGTCTCTAACTGGTCTCGACCAAGAGGCGAGTCCGAATTGCCGGGGGCTCGCCGCAGCGCCTAAATCGAGAGGGGGAAAGTGCTCGGGTTTCCGACAGGAAGCCGCCGCCAACGGGGTGCGGGAGAAGGAGGTTGGGGGCTGCTTGGGGGCCAGAGGAAGATGGCGCAGGGTCCGAGGCGAGAGGCCGGGACTCCCGAGGATGGAGTGTGGCTGGGGGAGTCCGGACGGCGGCAAGGCCTGGGCTCCCCAGCGCGGAGCCTCGAGGGGCAGAGCTGCCAGTTGGGGGGCCAGGAGTCGGGGGGGGGGGGGGCTGGTTCGAACGCCATTTGCTGAGTGTTTTGCTGGAAATAACCCCTGTATATAAACTTCTTTTACGCCGCAATAATAAAGGCTTGAAGTAAACTGCTTTCTGATTGCCTGTGGTTCCATGATTTTCTCTTCCCTCTGAATAGCTGCAGGAATTAAAGACAGATCTCTCCCGCCGGTCCCCATAGTGACCCGGGGGGAGGGTGGGGAGGGGCCGAGGAGGCGGCGCGAGGGGAAAGGGTCTGCGGCAGGGCCCCCGCGCGCGCCCGCTTGCAGCACAGCCGCGGGGAGGGGGCCGGGGGGCGGGGGAAGGGGAGGGAGACGAGGGAGTCGGAGCGGGAGAAGAGCGCGGAGACCGGGCCTGCAGGTTCCCGGTGAGAGACGGGAGAGGGTGGGGGTCCTCGCCCCAGGGCGCGCACGCGCGTCCGAGCAGCTGCCCCTGCCTCCGCCCGTCTAACTTACAGGATATTCCAGCGGCGGCGCGACGGGGGAGGCGGGGAGGCGCGGGGTGACGGGCTTTGGCCCAGGTGGGGCTCCGCTCCCGCCCACCGCGGGCGCCTCCTCGTCCGTTCCCGCACCTGCACAGCCTCTCCCCCACCCACTCACCTTCCCCTGCAGGGCGTTTGGGGTCCACGGGCAGGCCAGACCTGCAACGCGCGCCCCGGAGGAGGGAGGGGAGACCGAGGAAAGAAGGGGGAGGAGGGAGGCGGGAGGCGGGAACGGCGGGCGGGCGGCGCCAGCCCTCCAGCAGCAGCTCCCAGGGCCGGCGGGGGCTGCGCGCGGGGCGCCCCCCACCCAGGGCACGCTCTCCTCCTGCCCCTCCTCCGCTTCCCCACGCCCCAGCCACACTTGACCTGCACCCCCAGCCGGCTCGGGGCTCGGAAGCAGAGAAGGGGGTCGAGGTGGAGGAGAGGCACAGAGACCCGGGAGAGGGGGGTTCGGTCCCGGGTAGGGGTGGGGCTGGGAGGGTCGGAGCCTTTGGCACAGGTCCCCACCCGGCCGTCGTGGCCCGGCGCCCCCGCGCCCGCCCCGCCCTCGCTCCCTCGGGCCATGCTCCCTGGGTGAGGGCGACTCTCGAGCGCGGGGCTAGTGGCCTCCACTTCTCTTAGCTGGTGACACCTTGAACGGAAAGGGAGGGGTGGGGGGGAGGCGACAAGTCGCAGCGCGCTGCGGCCGGGGACTGCGGGTAGGGGTGGGAGGGCCAGGGCGGTCGCGCTTCCTGGGCCCACGGCCAGCTCTGGCAGCGCCCGGGAGCCCAGGGCGGTCCGGGTCGCGGGAGGTGGGTGGGGGCAGTCGGTGCTCGCCTCGTGTGAGCGCGCGCGCCCGCTGGGGGTGGGAGGTCCGCGTGGGTGAGTGGGCGCGCTGTAGGCGGGGTGCAAAGGAGAGGTCCCTCCTCGGCCCACGCCGCCCCCAAACCCGCTCCCAGCCCCCCGAGCCCAGCTCCTCCGGGAGTATTTGGCACCGACCCCCCGAGCTTGGGAGTGTGGGGCTTGTTTCTGCTTTAAAAGTATTTACACTGAAACATAACTTTGTAGGAGAAACCCGGCACCTACCGCACTGCTGCCCTCCGCGCCCCTCGCCTGCGCAGCCCGCGACCCCCGGGCGGACGACAGCGGAAGCAGCCGCGGCGCCCGAGGACGACCCGTCGCGAGTTCCCCCGGGCTCGGTGGCTCCGAGGCGGCCGAGGGCGCCGGGCAGAGCGAGCTCGGACCTGTCCCCGCCGGCCGCCGCGGTCCCCTGCCCTGTGCCGAGCCACCTCCCGCGTGCGGAGCCTGCGCCCCGGCCTCCTCTGCCTTCCCGTGCCGCGGGACCGCGACTCGGGCTCGCTCGGCCCTTGGCGCGCGGTCGGGGCCGCCGCCCGCCTTTGCCTTTCTCTCCTCCCTCCCTCTGCTCCTCGTTGGGCTTCTGTCTCTTCCTTTCCCTCTTCCTTCCTTCCTTTCGTTTCTTCGTTCCCCTTCTCTTTTCCCTTCCTCTCCCCTTCTTAGAGAAGTGATGCGTGTCCATTGCTCGAAACTCAAGGAAGTCTGGAGAAAAAAAGGAAAGCAGGCCAAGGTCACCGGCTGGTGCTGTGCGCCCAGACCGTCTCTCTGTCCGCCCCGCCCCACTTGCAACTGTAGATTTAAGAAGAGGAGTGGGCTCGGCCCTTGGAACGTGCCTTTTGCTTGAGCCTGCCGGACACCCGTCTTTCCATGCCAATAGATGTCCTGGTGGCACCACACCAGGTGGTCCCTGGACGCCAAGACTGAGCCCCTGGGCTGGGGGACGTGGGCAAGGGCCCTCCTGGTGGCCTGCTGTCTTGTATTTATAAACCAAATCGCAGGGACCCCTGCCGGCCACCCTATACCCCTTCCCTGGCTAGTGCACTCCTTAAAGTGGAGTTGCCAGGGCAAAGCATGTGCACATTTCTAAAGATGTTTGTTTTGCCCCATTTTGCTAAACTGCCTTCCAGAAAATCTAGTCGATTCCTATTGCTTTATGTTTTCCCAGCGTGTTCTCTGTTCTTGATTAAACTGAAAAAACACAAAGATAATACATCCATCCATTCTCAGTATTAAAAATTAATACAGAAGAAGATAGAGCTGAAAGCCTGAGCCTGGCTTAGAAGTGGGATTTTTCGCGCTTCCAGTCCAGACCAGCGATGGGTTATCAATGCATTAAGTCAAGTCAAGCCTTTTGAAGAACCGGGATGGAATAAAACACAATATAATTTTATCAGCACACATTTCACCCAGCTTCCTGAAACATTTGATTTGGTTATCTACAGGATTGTACATGGTGGCTAATGGGAAATGTATTTCTCCTAGGGGATCAAAGATGTTTGGAAAATCTTTGAAAGCTTCTGCCTAAGTGTCCCCCTCCCTCCCTGCCCCCGGGATGCCCCTGATGCTGGTAGCCTCTGCGTTGCACCTGGATGGTGGACGCGAGTGGAACACAGGTGTGCTTCCCAGAAGCAGGTTGGGCTGCTCGCCCTGACTGACACCCCAGCCACCGCAGAAGGCACGCCGTGCTGCCGCTGTCCCCACCCCAGGGTGCAGTGCCTGCCCACCCATCTAGTGCAAGCAGGCTGTGTGCCAGGCACCCTCTCAATGTTTGGGGCACCATTTGGGAGAAGAAGTCCTCTTGGGCTTCGAGGAAGGTGCCATTCGTTGGGGAGGAGTGGGGTGAGGCCACCGCTGTTGTCATTGGCATCACCGCGCCATCCTCCCCTTGATTCTTTCCGAGGTCCAATGTGCCTAGCCTTGAGCACAGGGGGGCAGTGGGCACCAAGCGTTCACAGAGGTCTTCTCTGACCCTTGGAGACAAAGGGGTCTCTGCCAGGATGGCAGGGCCTGCAAGCAGGGAGCCCCGCGTGGCCGGGAGGCCGTGGGTAGTGAGGCAGGGGCAGGGAGGAGAGGCTGTGAGCACGAGGGCAGGCTTGGCAAGAGCGCCTGGGCACCAGCTCGGGGTTCCTGCTGCACCTGCACGGATGGGAGCTTCAGACAGGAAGGTAGACCGTCAGGGGTGGGGGGGTGGCCAGAGGGACAGGGCAGGTGGAGGGGTCCATCCGTCCACCATGGACAGAGGGGTACAGGAGCCCCCAACTCCTCCTCCTCCAATGTGCCAGAAGGAAAGAAAACAGTGGGCAAAGGCGTTGGTAGGAACGGACGTCCGTGGCCTCCTCTTTGGGCTATCCAAACGCCTATCTGCCAGGAACTAATTTTCCAGATTGTGGGACTGGCCACGCGTGGGCTGGTAAGAAGTCATGTCTGTTGGGCCTGTGTTCCAGGGACAGGAGCCGGGCCAAGGGCTTTATCAGGATGGTGTTATCTGGTGGTCACCTTGACCCTCTTAGAGGACTACAATCCTTCGTCCAGTTTCCTTGATGAGGAAACTGAGGTTTGGGCTGTTTGGTGGGAGCTGCCCAAGGCCCTGGCCTGGAAAGCATGCTTGACCAGAGGCCTGCCTGTCCCCAGGGCCTGAGGTTGACCAGGCTGGCAGAGTCCCGTCCACGGTGGCCAGAATCAGGGTGCGTGTGGCCGCCCAGTCCACAGGATCCCTCCCTCCCTCGGCTCACAGGACAGCAGGCCTGAGCTGGGCAATGGGTGCTTTTTTTTAAAGTCTGTAGAGACACACAGAGTTCTGGAAAAATTCCACCCCGAGGTATTACAGCAGTTGTCTTTACGTGGGTGGGATTATGTTTTCTTACTTAATTCTTGTTGCTTGCCTGTATCTTGGGATTTTTTTTTCGGGTGGTGAACATGTATTGTGCTTATGACAGAAAAATAAAACTAAAAACAGCGGCTGTGGCACGGCAGGCAAAACCCTGGAGGCCGGGCTGCTAAGGCAAACACAGATCCAGCTGGGGATGGGGTCTCAGGCCAAGTCCCCAGGTGGGAGGGTGAAGGGGTGCTGCGAGGGGTGCTGAGGTAAGAGGCATTGGGGATGGAGACAGGGAGTAGGGTAGTCGAATAAAATATAGGAAACCCCATTAATTCTGAATTTCAGATAAACAATGGATAATTTCTAGTATAAGTATATCCCAAATACTGTGTGTGATGTACTTACACTAAAACAATAATTCGTTGTTTATTTGAAATTCAAATTTAACTGGCCAGGATGCCTTTCTAAAGCTGGCAGCCCTAAGAGTGTGTGTGTATGCCTGTTGGGGGGGGGGGGGGGCGGCTGGACAAGAATATGTCAGAGCCCCCGGTCTGAGCAGGGCTCAGCTCCGAGGACTCTGGGGCTGGGGAAAGAGGCAGCGATAGCCTCTAGGATGCTCAGTTCCGCCTCCTGGAGAGGGCTGGGGCCCTGTGGCCCGCAGCCACATCTGGGGGCCTGGGTTCGACCGTCAGTGGGACCAGCACCGTAATTTGCAGGATCCTGTGCAAAATGCGAACGTGGAGCCACTTGTTTAGAAAGCAGGGGACATGCCGCTCGAGTCCCCGAATGCACACCACTCTTAGTTCCCCAGGGCCGCCGTAGCAAGCGGTCACAAGCTGGGTGGCCGCAGACAGCAGAAGGGCGTTCTCCAGCAGTTCTGGACACCGGAAGTCCACGGTCAAGGTGTTGCCGGCCTTGCCACCTCCGGAAGCTATAGGGAGAATGCCCCTGCCCCCTCCTGGCTGCTCCGGCCCCCAGCAGTGCTGGCGCACCCTCCCCTCCCTGCCTCTCTTCCCTCTGTGTCTGTGTCCAAATCTCCCAGGGTTCTCGGCCCGCCCCAAGCCAGTCTGACCCCACCTACCTTGGTCACCTCTGCAAAGACGCTGTTTGGGTAAGGTCACGTCCACAGGTACCTGCGGCTGGACCTGAGCAGATCTTTGGGGGTCGGGGCCAGGGTTCCACCTCCCTCGCGTGGTGGCTCCGCTTGTCGTGAGGTTTGTTTGCTCCTTAATGCTGTTATAAGTAAAGAAAGGTTAAACCTTTAAATTATTGGCATGAATTTTATGGTTCATCCCTCCAGTTTTGAATGAGAACATAAGAGCCGTTAACTCCTCCGTGGCATCCCTGAAATTACGCAGGCCATAGTGTGCGTGTTTCCGTTCTTGCCTGACCGTGGGGACATGTGCTGCTTCGGCTGCTTTCATTTCCCGTCTCGGGCCGCACGCACCTGAGCAGCTCCCCTTCCTGGCTGAGTAGGAACGGCCAGCGGGAGGGGGAGCTACGGTCACCCCGACGTCCCCTTCTTCTGGGTCCTCACCCCGGCGTCAGTGGCTGCCAGCTGCCGTGCGCCTCGTCCTGGCCTTGAGCCTCGCTTGAGTCTCCGCGTCATGGCCCGCGGACGTCCTGTGCTCACATGGCATGGTGGGCACCGGGCAAATGGGGGCAGAGATGGGCCCGCCAGCTGCACTTCCTGCTGCCCTCGTGGGTCTCCTTCGTCCCACTGGACTCCAGCAGCACACTCGGGTTCATGGACGAGCGGCTGAGAACTCCAAGACGGCAGCAGCGAGCCAGCGCGGCGCCCTTCCGGGTGTGAGGTCCGTGCGCATACCCTGGCCGGACGCCCGTGAAGCCAGCCCCGGGCATCGGGCCCGAGGGCGCAGGGGCCACCTGCAGCCGCCTCCTCGTACCCCGGCCCAGGCCTGCGCGCTCAGTCACACACCCCCACACATGCACTTACCCGCCTCCGCCAGGCACACAAACACGTGCCATGCCCACTCACTCAGACACAAACTGCAGCACACATGCACACTCAGGTGTGCACACACTCAGGTGTGCACATACACACTGAGACACGCTCAGATGCACACGTGGTAAAACATACACACTCAGATGCACACACTGAAACACACGCTCAGATACACACACCGAGACACACCTGCTCAGATGCACACGCACTGAGACATACATGCTCGGGTGTGCACACAGACACACACTTACTGAGACACTCTCAGATGCATACACTGAGACACGCTCAGATGCACTCGTGCTGAGACATACACACTCAGATGCACACATTGAAACACACGCTCAGATACATCAAGACACACCTGCTCAGATGCACACGCCACTGAGACATACATGCTCGGGTGTGCACACAGACACACGCTGAGACACTCTCAGATGCACACGTGCTGAGACATACACACTCAGATGCACACACCAAGACACACCTGCTCAGATGCACACACACTGAGACATACATGCTCAGGTGTGCACACAGACACACACTGAGGCACACTCAAATGTGCATACTCATACACACACAGACACACTCAGCTGCACACACTGAGGCACACGTTCTCAGATGCCGCCTCCCTGCCCGCTAGCCCAGGCCCTCTGCGCTTGCCTCTGCAGTGCCACAGCCTCCTGCCTGGCTGCCCTGGCCCAGCCCTTGCTCGTGGTGACACCAGGGCTGAGGCTGAGGGCCCTGGGCTCCCACCACCTGAGCAGGGCCTCCCGGGACAGGCCGGCGATGCCTCGGAGAATGAGGACTGGAGATCGGGGCAGCTGGAGTGGCGGCCTGCCCAGGCAGCACGGGGGCAGTGGCGGCCACACGGGGGCCTCCCAGCTGGACCGGCCGCCTCCCTGGCCCAGCATGATGCTGGTGCCCCAGCCGACACGACAGGTGTCCTGCACGGCCGTGAGCTGGGTGTCCCCGCTTTGTGTGTCCGAGGGGCCCGGCAGCCGTACGCCAAAGCCGGCACTCTTGGCTCTTTCCCTGCACTCAGCACCTGGCAGGGCAGGCCCCCGCCCAGAGGCTGCCGGTCCCCGGCCCCGCGCCTGGCTCTGTGAGGACACAGGTAGACGCCCTGGAAACCACGGCGCAGTAAGTAGGACATGAGGGCTCAGGGTGGGACCAGAGGCCGAGCAAGGGCAGGGGTGGGCAGCGGTCAGGGGGCTGCGTGTGCAAGGAGGTCTGAGAATCAGCAAAGCCGTCCTTCAGCCAGACCTGAGGTGCAGGTGTGTGTGCCCGTGTGTGATTGTGTGTGTGCGTGCGTACGTGTGTGCGAGTGGGTGTGCATGAGCGTGTGCAGCTGGGTTAGCGTGGGGGATGTGTTTGTGTCTGAGCGTGTGCAAGCGTGCGTGCATGTCTACGTGTGGGAGCGTGGGAGTGTGGATATGGGCTCGCGTGCGTGCCTGGGGGAGTGAATGTGAGTGTGCACCTGCGCTGTGTCGGAGGGTGCACAGCAAACCCCCTCCAAGCCCCCACTGAGCCCCCGGGGCCCGCAGACCTGCGCCGAGCCCCCGAGGGCCCTGGCGCCGCCTCCACGGGGCGACCAGAACCCGGACAAGTGCTCCCGGGAGGAGCAAGTGCCGTTGTGCAGAGAGCCCGGGGGGCTGGAGAATCCGCCCCTGGGGGAGGTCCAGGAGGACTTCCCGGAGGAGGTGAGACTAGAGCGTGTTGCGAGTTGAACTGTCTCCCCCAGGAAAGACACACCCAAGTTCTAAGCCCAGTCCCGTGAATTTGACTTTCCTTGGAAATAGGCTCTTTGCGGTTTAGTTCAAATGAGGCGAAACTGGAGGAGGGTGGACGCTAATGCCCTGTGACCTGTGTCCTCACGGGAAGAGGGTGACACGGGCACCAGGGGAGAAGGCGGAGGCTGAGGTGCTGGACCGGGGGCCAGGGAGCCGGAGAAGGGGGAGGCGGCTGGGAGGAGCACGGCCTGCCACTCCCCAGGGCCCTGGGCGCTGGGGGTCTGTCCCTTGTCCCCTGGGTGCCAGCCCGGGAGGCCCAGGCAGCTGGCCTGCGGAGGCGTGGCTCTCTGGGGGGGCTAGTGCTGGACCCTGCAGGCCCTGCAGCCAGATGGAAAGTTCTGGGCCAGGGGTGGGCAGCTGTCCTGTGGCCTGATCACCCAGGAAGAGGCCAGACCCCAGCTCTGTGCTGGCCACTGCACTGCCCTCTCCAGCCCACGCGTCCTCCCACTGCCCTCTGGGACTATGGGCCCCGAGCACACGGCGGTGAGAGCAGGGACGGGCTCTGCCCCACGACCACCCCAGCCCCCCGCGGCCCCTCCCCAAGAAAGCCACCGAGCGTCACAGGAAGTCTGCGTGCTCACACCCGTGACGCAACGACGCTTCCTCGCACTCCAGAGCCTCGGAGGGGGGGGCTGGTCCTCAGAGATGCCCCCCGAGACCCCACCTTGGGGGTCCCCTGCCACGTGGGTCTGGGCGGGCCTGGGACTCGCCTGGGCCCATGGAAGCGGCAGCCTGGGCGCCTGAGTCCAGGCCATAAGGGGGCCCGGCGGCTCCGCGCCCAAGCCTCGGGGAGCCCAGGCCCCTGCCGGAGAGGCCGCCCAGCGGCCCCCGAGCCACCAGATGACCGCGTGTAGTGAGTGGGGTGGTGATCCCAAAAGGACGAGGCCCCGGACCCTGAGGATGGCCTGTGGGTGGACACAGGGGCTCTGCAGGTTCACACAGGGGAGATGATCTGGACCCGGACGTGCCCTGATTCCAACGGCAAGAGGCTTGGGGGGGGGGCACAGACCCCCGGGGAGCTGGCCACGAAGACGGGGCAGCGGGAGCAGCCGAGGGACACTTAGCGCCCCTCGAGAGCCTCGGGGGGAAGCACCGACCCTCCACCTGGCCGCCTGGGCCCCAGGACCGCGGAAGGAGGACTGCTGTTGTCCTGAGACCCCCCACACCCCGCGGGGCGCTTTATTACGGCCGCCCCAGGAAACCGCCTGAGAGACTCTAAGCGAGACCAGCAGAAGAACTGCCCGGCCGAGTGCAGGCAACCCACTGAACCCAGAGAAATAATGAAACGGGCACCTTGAGCCCCCACGTTTCGGGGGCGTGTTCCACGGCATGTGACACCCAACACGCTGGGCTGGGGACCCTCCCCCAGCAGCACAGGGAGGGGCCTCGGAACGCCCCCGAGGATGCTGGGTGAAGCACGAACGCCGCCCAAGGGGGTGTGGGAGAGCCACGGGACAGGGGGCCCCACGGGCGGCTAACGCCCATGGACCAGGTCTCCACACAGCACTGCGAAACATCCTGCAGCGTGGAGAAGGCACGGCACAGGTCTATGACACCGTCCGTATAAAACGAGAACGTAATCGAAAAGCTGTGTCTGGACACAAAGGCGCGGTGGGAACACAGACACAGGTAGGCCGGCGTCCACCTCCAAAGCCCGGCCCGGGGGCCAGGCACGGGCGTGAGTCTCCAAGGAGGTAAAGGGGCTCCGGTCACAGCCCCCGTTATTTCATGTTTTATTATTTTTTTGGAAGTATTGCTTTTTTTTATGATTTATATGTTTATTCCTCACCCCCCTGCCCCGCCACCTACGCTCACTGTCCACTCTGTGCCCATTCGCTGCGCCTTCTTCTGTGTCCGCTTATCTTCTCTTCAGGAGGCACCAGGATCTGATCCCGGGACCTTCCGACGTGGGAGAGAGGCACGCCATCGCTTGAGTCACAGCAGCCCCCTGGTTTGTTGGGTCTCTCGCTGTCTCTTCTCTCTGTCTCTATATGTTGTGTCATCTTGCTGGGTCAGCTCTCCATGCTGTTCAGGCTAGCTTGCTTTTCACCAGGAGGCCCAGGAATTCGAACCCAGGACCCTCCATATCACAGAAGGGAGCTCAATCGCTTGAGCCACATCCACTTCCCTATTTCATGTTTGAAAAATCACAAGCTAGGGAGAGATGGGGGGGCAGGGCATTTTTAGGTCAGAGGAACTGTTCCGCAGGAATGTGTGACAGTGGATACACGGCACCGCACGTTCACGACAACCCGCAGGGCAGGACAACAAAGAGCAGCTCGGAACGCACCTGGGGGCCTGGTGGGTGATGATGTCGAACCCTGTTACATCGATTGTAACAAACGTACCATGTACACGTACATTGTAACATGCAGGAGGTTAATAATCGGGGAAGCGGGGTGCGGGAGGGGCAGGATATATGGAAACTGTACTTTCGGCTCAATTTTTCTGTAAACCTAAAACTGCTCTGAAAAATAGTCTATTGAAAAAAACTAAGACAAATGTCACTATGCGTTAAACCTGAGTCGTGGCCACATGTGTCAGCATATTTTTCTCTTTACTTTTCTGCATGTTTGAAATATTTCATAATTACAATTGAAAAACAGAACCTGCTTACCCCATCTCAAGCCACTCCACCTCCCCCCAAAAAAGGAGAAAAAGGTACAAGGAGGCCTCAGGACTCAACATCCTGGCTCTGATGCTGTCCCGTTGCATAGTTCCCCTAGAGGCCTTTCCACGGCCCCCGAAACTCTGGGGCCCCCCTGATGCAGGGTCATCTGTGGGGTCGGGGTTAGGGCGGGTGGCACCGGGGAGCTGACACTCGGGGTGTTCCAGGGTCAGACCCCACCATGTACCTCCACACGGGCTCCCCCAGTGAATCTTCGCAGCAGCCCTGAAGAAGGCCTGATGGCGATTCCCACTTTGTGGATGAGGAAACTGAGTCAAAGGAGGTAGCGAGAGGCAGAGCCAGCGTTCAGCCCCAGGAGGTCGGGCCCCAAGTGTGGGCTCCGCTGATGGACAGCTCTGCCTAAGGCAGCAGGAGGTGATGGTGGACAAGCAAGGCCAAGCGAGGGCGGGCTGGAAGAGGCCCCACGTCCATGTGGGCTGGCGGGAGCCGGGAGGGTGGGCACTTCCTCTCTGGAACCATCTGCCCATGTGCCTCGTTTCTGAAAACTTCCAGCATCCCTGAGATGAGCCAAAGGAAAAGCAGTGTAATCAAAGGTGAATCGAAGGTAGGAAAAACTGAAACGCCCCCCAACAGATGGACGGGTGGACAAAATGTGGCGTATCCACACCACGGAATATTACACAGCCATGAAAAGGTACGAAGGGCTGATACACACTAAAACACGGCTAAAGACGCCAGGCTAAGCGAAATAAGCCACACACAAAAGGACAAATATTGTCTGATGCACTTATATGAAACATCTAGAATAAGCCAAGTCATAGCGACAGAAAGGCAATTTCGAGGTTGCAGGGGCGGGCAAGGGGGCGTGGGGAGTTGGTGCCCCCGGGGAGCAGAGCTGCTGGAGATGGAAAAGTTTTGGTAAGGAATGGTGGTGCCGGCAGCTCAACACGGCGAATGTAATTAACACCCCTGAAATCTATGCTTCAAAATGGTTAAAACGGGAATTTGGGGGTTGTCTGTTACCACAGTTAAAAAATGAGATCAATCACCACAGCTACCGGGGCCCCACATCGAGCCCGAGGGCTTCAAAACGCTGTTCGCTGGCCGCCTTCGACGCCCAATCCCGGCAGCTCCCGCCGTGATACCTGGCACCTGCGCCCAGGTGAGTCACACACGCAGGTGTGCGCAATGCGGATTTTCAAGCCACTTCCTCCAAACCTGGTGGAGGCGACTCAGCAAGGGCTGCCCCCCAGCTCCTGCTCGGCCTCAGCCACGCTGTGGGGGCGGGGGGCAGCCCACTCAGATTTACCCAACGTTGACAGACTCCAGCTGGGCCGGGGATGGTGCTCGGGCAGCGGGGATGGGCTCCCAGAAGCCCCCGGCCCAGCTGAGCAAGCCCTGGATGAAAAGCCCGAGGGACAAGCAGTGGCCTTCCGCCCAGTCCTCCCGTTTCCTCCTCTGTGAAACAGGGGTGTCCCGCCGGCCTCGCGGGCTGCATGAGGCTTGAGGGGAAATGCCCGAGAGCCGGGCAGCATGGTGGTCAGCGACATTCCTGAGCAGAGGCAGGCCCGGGCTGGCATCCGCTGAAGGGCAGCCTTGAAATTTTGTTCTGCCGCTCACAGTGTGACATGTCCCTTCTTCTCCAAGTTCATGGCCGGCCAGGGCTGGACGGCTCTCAGGGGCCCTGCCTTCTCTCCCTTTCTGGACCCACGGGGTCCCCGGAGAAGCTGCTTCTTCTCTGGATCGTTCAAGGGGGGCTTCCACAGGCAAAGTGCGGCAGGAAGCGGCAGAGGTGGGATTTGAACTCAGGGCTGTAGCACACCGAAGCCCAAGCTCTTTCCCCTTGGCGGGGAGGGAGCAGCACGCAGGCTCTGGGGCCAGGTGGGCCGAATCCTTGCTCCCTCGTGTGTGGTGGTGTGCCTCAGTTTCCTTGTTTGTAAAATGGGGGCACGCGGTAGGACCGCAGCCCGGGGGCGTGGAGAGGCTTGAGCACATCGATACAGGAAAGCACCCCTGACAGTGCCAGCACACCATGGGTGCCAGCCCAGGCCATGGCTGTGCTGTCATGAATTACGGCCGCCGCCTCCAAGACTCGCTGCCGCCTCCTCTCCAGATAAATCCTCGTCTCCTCCATGAGAGCAAATGTGCACGACACAGCCCAGTTCTAAAAGCTGCTGAATGTCGGGAGTGTTTGCAACTGCCACGCTACGGCTAGGAAATAAACGGTTGACAAAAGACATCTATTTTTTTTCCAATCACCTCTTGTTCTTTCAAGTACTGCACGTGCCACCGGAGAGGAAAGCGGCGGTGGGCACCGGGGAGGGGCTGGCGGGGGCAATTTCTACGCCAAGCCCGGCAGGTCGTTCCTAGGGTTATAAATAGTCTTAGAGGCCAGGGCAGGAAAGGGGCTTTGAGAGGAGGTCCCCCAAGCCCCCGTCTCACGGGGGCTGCCCCAGGATCCGAGCGCCGAGGGCATGTGCCCGGGTCCCCCGGCCGGCCAGGGGTGACCCCACACCCAAGGCTGGCGTTGCTAGAGCCCAGCCGCCCCCTCGGCACGTCCCTGGGGGACCCGGGTGCTCGGGAGCCGGCCCTCTGCGTAGCGACCGGAGCCAGGCAGAATTCCTGCCGCCCCGGGCTCGTGAGGGGAGCTGCCGGGGGGGGGGGGGGGTGGCCCCCGCCAGCTTAGCTTCCATGGCCGTGGTTGGTCCGCCTCCGTGGGGCAGCCTCCGAGGCCCCCGTGCTGTGCGGCAAGGAGGGCTCTGATCAGCCCTGGGGGCACTCGAGGTCGCGTACGGGGTAGGCACAAAGACCCCCGGGGTCCAGCCCTTGGCCGACTGCACACGCATCATCTGGGACCTCGTGGGGTGAGGCCAGTCCTGTCTTTGTTTCTGGGGCCACCCCACCCCTGGCCCAGCACTAGCAGGGTGGGCGCAGGCTGCATCAGGCTGGAGGAGGTGCGGGAAGACCCCCTTAGCGGGAGCAGGGGCTGAATGGTGTTCCCCAAAGGGCCATTCCTAACCCCTTAGTGGGGGCTGAACAGTGTCCCCCAAAAGGCTGTTTAAGTCCTAACCCTTTAGCGGGAGCGGGGGGCTGAACGGCATCCCCCAAAGGACAAGTCCCACTCCTAACCCCAGCCCCCTGGACCTCACTGTGTGGGGAAGCAGGGCCTTGGTGGATTTAATCCAGGTGGGGAGTGGCCGTGCCTGAGGCCTAATCGGGGGCACGGCAGCAAGCCGGGACCCCCAGCAGCTGAAGAGCTGGGAAGGAGGCGACCCCGTCCGCTCCACGGCCCCCCAGTTCCGAGCCCCCGGCTGGTTGTCCTCTGCTCGGTGGCCCCAGGGGACAGAGGCTGACGGGGACGTGCGGGGACATGGCCTTGTCAGAGAAGCCGCCACCATTCATGCGACCAGAGTGGGGGGCTTCACCCCGAGGGACAGTCCAGAAACACTTCTCTGAGATGTGGGTGAATGGGGGGTGGGCAATAGGGCTGCCTTGTGTAGGGCAGGAGATGGGGGGCAGATCTGGGTTGTTCCAAGCCCAGACCCTGGAGCTGGGTCAAATCTGTATTCTCCCCCTTTGTGGCTGTGTGGCCTCGTGCAAGTTACTTGACTTCTCTGTGCTTTAGTTTCTTCTCTACTAAATGGGGTTGAAAATGGCCCCTGCCTGAGCACGTGGCTGCAGGTGTTTGGGGGGAGAGAATGCAAGTTGCAGCCCTGGCCCATCTGTCGCCAGCGGGTGGGAAAGCTTGGCTGTTACTATCATGGCAGGGCCTGCCTTGGCCTCTGCAGTGAGGGGCCCCGATCGGGTTTTCGGCAGAACCTGCTAGAAGGCTCGTCCTGGCTGCAGCTGGGGAAGGCAGATGGAGGGGTGGTGGGATCTGTGGCCAGAGCCCAGGCACCTTCCCTGGGGCCCACGTGCCCAGCCCCTGCCTGGCGCTCCAAGGGAGCCTGAGTCAGGAAGGCCCGGGCTCCGAGAGAGCACCTGGCCCTCTGTGAGGGTCGCCAGAGCTCAGGAGCGGGAGAGGGGTGGGGAGCAGGGAGCAGAGGGAGCGGCTTCTCCTTTGCTGGAGACAAAAATGTTAGGGCACTTGGGCGAGCCAGAGCCAGGTCCAAACACCTGCTTCCCAAATCAGGTGATTCAGGCCAGGAAGCTCCATCCATCTATCCAAAATCCACCTATCCATCCATCCATCCATCCATCCATCCACCCATCCATCCATCCATTTATTCAAAATCCTCCCATCCATCTATCCCATCCAATCATTTACCCAAAATCCACCCATCCATCCATCCATCCATTTACTCAAAATCTACCCATCTATCCATCTATCCATTCAAAATCCACCCATCCATCCATCCATCCAACCGTTTATCCAAAATCCACCATCCATCTATCTATCCATCCATCTATTCAAAATCCACCATCCATCTATCCCATCCAACCATTTACCCAAAATCCACCCACCCATCCATCCATCCATTTATTCAAAATCCATCCAACCATTTATCCACACTCTGCCATCCATCTATCTATCCATCTATCCAAAGTTCACCCTCCATCCACCCATCCACCTGCCCGTGCATCTTTCCATCCAGATAATTCCACCATCCGACTGGCGCAGCGGAGGAGACAACCAAGACACCTCAGCTCAGTGACGCCGCAGTCTAAGCCGGGCCTGGAGCTCGGATAACAGGGTAGCACCCAGCCTGTCTTGGTCTCCCTTCACCTTCAAGATTTGGAAGCCCCGGAGAAGGTGTTGGGGTGGTGGTGGCGACGACTACGTTTCATTCAGTCCTGCCAATCGCAGCGCTTGTGAAGCTCTATCAGAGTCGACAAGGAAATGGGATTCCTCTTTCATAAACATGATTTGCACATCTTGGGAAGCCCATCTGTGCAGTAAAACAGTTAACACTTCCTTCACCCAGGTAGGCCCAGCTACCACGGGCAGGGCAGGGGTGCGAGGGTCCCCCAATTCCCAGGGGAGAAACGTCTTCTAACTTCCGGAAGTATGAGCGAGCTGTCCCAAAGCTCGTGAACTCGGCTCGGAAATTGTGAAACAGAAGTCTCAGCTCTGCTCCGTGCCACAGGAAACATGACAGCTGTGATCAATTAGGGACTTTCCGCTTCAAGCCACGGCAGGCTCTGATTCCAACGAGTTTCGGCAGAGGGACACGGATTGCTCTGTGACGGGGAGCCAGCAGTAAGGGGTGGGGGCTCCGGGGCACAGTGTCTGAGGCTCGGGCCCCGGCCCTGGGGGACCCAGCTTCCCTCTCCCTGCTCTGTCACTTGGGAGCTGGTGGCCGGAGGCCAGGCTGTTCTGATGGCACATCCAGCCCTCTGGGTCCCAGGAAAAAGAGGACTCCACCGCCCGGGGAGGGGAGGAGGACGTTTTCTCCGAAGCCCCCAGCCGACTCCCCTGGCGTCCTGCCAAGCCTATCACCTGCTAGTGGGCGGGGGTGGGCTGCTGGGATCGATGGCGGACGGTGGAATGGGGGTGGGAGCCACCAGTACAGAAACCGCCAAGAGAACTCTGTGGCCCCCCCATCGCAGTAACCGGGGCCTCCCGCGCTAGATGCTGTCACCGCGCCCTAGGAGGTGAATGTGCGCGTTGTTTCGCCCAGCACCCCTCCCCTCCTTCCCACGGTGAATCCCCTTTCCCTGTCGTGAGAGTAGTCAGTGTGATTCAGGGGGACCCAACAGGCCTTAGGGCCAATCGGGAGATTTGCTAAGTGGCCCCTTGGGAGGTGTCTTCTCTTTGTCTGTGGCCTTAAACTGTAAGAAAAAATCAGTCCCCAGGCCATCTTGGAAAGAGAGAGAAACTGAGTCCGAATGACATGGTTTGAGCTCCTTGTACCTGAAGCCAAAGCCGCACGTGGACCTCCCAGTTTTGGAAGCCGCTTCTCGTTTCAAGGGGTATGCACCGTGTCTGCCATTTGCAATGGAAAGAGTCTGGCTGGTACGGCAGGTGTGTGCTACGGCAGGTGTGTGCTACGGCAGGTGTGTGCTGCGGCAGATGAGGAGGGTCGCTTCCCCTGTGCAGACAACGGCGGCCCTTTTCCGCTTTTGAGGGGGAGCGAACCGTTCTGGTGCCCGCTCGGCCCCAGGAATTACGTGCCCCGCGATTCATACACTTTTCTCATTTATCTGTACGAGTCTGCAGCAAAACACCCCTAGCCCACGCGAGCTCGCGACAGTGGGGCAGGCAGAGCCGCAGGCGAGAAACCCAGCGCCCGAGACCCTCGGCAGACCCAGGAAGCAGACCCAGAAAGGAAGTGATGCTAAAAGAAACGTGAGCCTGCCTCACTGCCGTGACAGCGTCACAAGGGGGCCTGGTCCCAGCCATGTCCCCATACGCCGGCGCCATGTACCGCGGGCGCGACTGCTGCTCTTGGTGGGTGGGGTTTCAGGTGACATTCATTGCCTTTTTTATCCTCTTCTGTATTCTCCAAGTTTTTTATACAAAGCAAGCTTTGTTTAAAAATTCTTTCCAAGCAGCAGGGGACCCAAGCTAAGGACCCGCCTCGAGCCACGCTGAGGGTGCCTTGGCTTCCTTATCCCAGCCATGGGGGGAGGGGGCCACGAGTCACCCACAGGCCTCCGCCTGCTTGCACTCCGTCCCTGCTCAGCCTTCTCCACAGAAGCCCCGCTTTGCCTTGCGCGAGTCCCCCAGAGTGGGGGCTGCTGTCCCCCCTGGCTTGCTAGCGGGTGACCCTAGCCACATCCACCGCCGCAGGCCCGCTCCTTTTCCGTCTCCCTCCCCTACCCCCACCGCTGCAGCCCCGTCACCGGCCACTGCATTGCTGGACACGGAACATGAGTGACGTGGCACGGTGGCACGGACTCCCCCTTACCAAACGTGTTCTATCTACTGCCGCCTCCAAACACCCAACGTGTCCGCCAAAGAGACCCTGGCCGACCCACCCGATAGGGCGCCATCCCACACACAGCCTTGTAGCTGCGCTTGGCACCGCGCCACGTCCAGCCAGAAGGCCCAGGAAACCACGAGGCCAGCCCCTCGAGGCCTCCACGCCAGGGCGCAGCTCAGCAGCAAAGAAATGGCAGGAGCGGGCCGAGTCCACGCGATCCGCCCAGGCGCCCAGGAGCTTCCAGCCTGACGGAACGTCGAACCTGCCTGCCCGAGGCACCTTAAAGCCCCTTTTAGGAGGCAGCGCTCAGTGCGGCGGGGGCCGTCCTCCAGAAGGCCACGCAGTCACCGTATGCGGTGTGTGCCCAGCAGGTAGAACCCAGGTCCAGAAGCCGGGGTGCAACAGGAGTGACCCATTTATTGTCATTCCTGGTGACTGCAGGGGAACACTCGTGTCCATCCCCGCAGCGCTGGGCTCTGCGGGGTGAGAGACCCCGATTTCCCAAAGGGGTGACATGGCAGCCCCTGGCAGTGCGGGCGTGGCCGCCACCTGGCAGCCAGGCAGGGCCTGTCCACCAGCCCCAGCAGGAAGAACGGCCCGTCCTGGCCAGGGCAGTGGACTCCGGTGAGCAGGGAGAGGGGGGGCTGCGGTGGGGCATCAGGGTGGGCAGGAGGGCGCGTGGAATCCAGGGGCAACGCGGGCACCTCTTGGTGTGTCCTCGTCCGGCCGTGACCATAAATGGGCACGAAGAGCAACCCTGGCCTGGGGCAGGCCCCTTGGGGATGAGGTCTGCATCCCTTACCCCCAGGTAAGCCTGTGCAGCTGCAGGGAGGAGGCAGAGGGCGAGGGGCTCTCGGTGGGTAACAGGAGAGGGAGCAGATGAGGACCAGCGGTGGCCCGGGGGCCGGGGGCTCCCACTAACACCCTCCTCGCGGTGTCCCTCACAAGCGCTCTGCAGGGGCTTCCCCTGATCACGTGGGGGCATGTGGGTCCGAGCAGGGCAGAGGCTGGACAGTAGCAGATGTGGCCCTGCGGGACCCAGGCTGTCCAGCCTGCAGCCACTCGGCTCCTTCCGGGCTTTCCCTTCTGGAGTCACGCTCTCCCCAGGCAGTGCCTGCCCCAGGCATGTGTTAAAAAGGCCTGGCCCTCTGCGCCCGGTCAAGGACCCTCTCGCGGGCAGTGCTCCTGCTGGAGCCCCGGTGGTTTGGCCAAGGCTTCCTCGGGCTGCATCGAGGCTTGAGTGCCCCCTTTCTCAGTCCTGCTCCCCCTCTTGCTTCCACAGCATCTGATGCCTAGGAAACATCCGAAAACCCGTGCTCCCTTTTACTGACAGCTTCCCGACAGCCCACCTGGGTGATCCCGGAAGGATGAGCGTTTCAGCTAATGATTTTAAGCTGGGGTGACACGATAGGAGCCATGGTTTTGAAGATGCTCTTGGGCTCTGGCGAGAAGGGTGGCTGGAAAGCAGCCGGAGTGATGCGGGGAGCTCCGAGGCTGCCACGAGAATCAGGGTGGCCCGGCCAGGCTGGGGGCAGGACATTGGGGAGGTGCACATGCTGGAGACACATGAAGGAGATGGAAACCAATGGGTCATGTGACACACTGGACATGGAAGGAGAAGGAGAAGGTGATGCCAAGTGGTTCCACGGGCTGAGGTGGGAGCACAGTGGGAGGAGCAGGTGTGAGGAGCTCGATTTTGGAAAAGCCCCGTTTGCGATTGTCCGGGGTTGTCCAGGGTGGAGACAGCCCATAGGCACCTGGACCTGCAAGCCCGGAGCTCAGAAGATTTTGCTGGTGCTGAGATTTGGAGGGATCAGAGTAAGTGCTATCAGAGTCGCAGTGGCAGCCACACTGCCCCGGGGACGTGCATCAAGGGAGAAGAGAAGAGCGTGGCATGGAACCCCCAGGAACTCCAGGGTTTGTGGCCCAACTCAGAGAAGAACTGTTACTGGTCGCCCCTGCTGTCTTAGCCCTACATCGCCTCTCAACACAGAGAGCACCCACTGTGTGCCAGGCACCTTGAGCCTGGACACATCTGTGGATGGCCCTCCAGGCACCAAAGGGCCCATTGTGTATCCAAGAGGGGGGCAGCTGGTACCCAGTTCCTGAGGACACCCCGACATTCTGGACTGTGCACCCAAGAAGAAGAAAACACTGGGGACCAGGCCAGGGTGGACTTCCAGGGATGGTGGCAGAGTAGGGCATCCAGGACCCTGTCCTTCACCAAAACAACTATTGGACAGGTGGGACGCATCTCACACAGCCATGCTGAAACTCCAGCGGCCGGAAGAACACGACAGCAGGCAGGGAAGAGCGGGAGGACGAGGGCTGATAAGTTAGGGTTAAAAAGACTAGACTGCTCTCCCTGTTCAGCGGCTACCAGCACCCACCCCCCACTCTTGCTGCAGATCACTGCGGGTCCAGCCCCTGGCTAGCAGCTGGTCACAGAAAAGGACATCAAAGGTCTCTTCCCTGAGAATGGGGTTGTGCATGGCCTATCGCTGATGGCTGATCGTGGCATTCAATTAGCAAGTTCAGATTGCTGGGTCCCGGCTCTAAGGGCAGCTATTGTTTCAACCCACTGAGGCCAGGGGCAGAGGCAGTGCAATTTAAAGACACAGAGCTTCCTCAGGGCTGCAGGGGAATGCTAACCGAAGGGCTGCGTTTGCTGGGCAGGCGGGAAAGACCAGCTTTGGGGAACGGTTGGAGAAGTTCTTGGCACCCTTCTGAACACCTGCACAGGGCACTTTGGGGCCAGTCTGCACCCCTTTTATGGGTCCCTGGCCCTGTTTTGACTGGGAAGGACCAATTTGGGAAAGTCCTCCCTGAAATAACCCTCCTCCCAGAATTTACCCTCCAGGCAAAAGCAGCATGAGACATCAAAAGGAGTGGAAGAAACTAGAGAGGGAAGCAGACGTGGCTCAACAGAGCGTCCACCTACCATATAGGAGGTCCACGGGTTCGATGCCCAGGGCCTCCTGGCTCGTGTGGTGAGCTGGCCCATGTACACTGCTGCCAGGCGCAAGGAGTGCTGGCCCACACAGGCATGCCCCGGCATTAGGGTGCCCCCCACACAAGGAGTGGCCCCCATGCAAAGGAGAGCTGCCCCGCACAAAATTGCAGCCCACCCAGGAGTGGTATCACACACACAGAGAGCTGATGCAGCAAGATGATGCAATAAAAAGAGACACAGACCAGTGCCACCTGATGAGAATGCAAGTGGACACAGAAGAACATGCAGTGAATGGACACAGAGAACAGACAATGGGGGGAGGGAAGGGGAAGAAAGGGGAGAGAAATAAATATTTTTTCAAAAATCTATAGAGGCAGGGGAGCAGATGTAGTTCAAGTGGTTGAGTTGAGCACCTGCTTCTCATGTACAAGGTCCAGGGTTCAATCACTGGTACCTCCTTTAAAAAAAAACTGTAGAGGCAGACCATCTAGGACAAAGGCCTACTGGCTTCAGATTCCCAGGAGAGGGAGATTTGTCCCCTAGGAAAATAGATGGGGCAACCAAACTCCTGTAAGCAGGGGAACTCCAAAACAACTATCAAGCAAGAGCCCAGGACAAGACAGAGGCCCAGAAAGACAGGGAGAACCCTACACAGTGCATTCACCCTGGGCAGGCCCTCCTGATAAAGGGGATAAAGTTCAAGAAAATCTCTCTTTTTCACCAGCTGGTTACTTAACCAAGAAACAGACATCCTACGAAGTGAATCCCAGAATTAACATTGTAAAATATTAACAGGTACAGTGTGCAACAAGAGTATGAGACAAACAATGAAACAAGAAATGACGATCCATCCAAAGGAAGAGGATGAAAATACAGAAACTACCAATGGAAGAGATGAAGAATGTGGACATACCAAACAAAGCCTGTTTAAAAATGATCTTAAAAATGCTTAGGGAGATGGAGGAAAGTACAGAGAAAGAGCCACAAGACATCAGGAAAACAATAAATGAACAAAATGAGAATCTTAGTAAAGAGATAGAAATTTTAAACAGGAAGAAAACAGAAGCATTGGAGTTGAAGACCACAGTAACTAATTGGAAAATGCCCAGGAGGGTTTCAAGAGCAGATTGGAGCTGGCAGAAGAAAGAATCAGTGAACTTGAAGTCAAGACACTTGAAATGAGTCCAGCTGAGATGCATAAAGAAAAAAATAAATATTAAAAGTGAAAATAGCCTAAGAGAGCTATGGGACACCATATACTCAAAATGAGAGTCCCACATGGAGAAGAAAGAAAGAAAGGGGCAGATGGAATAATCAAAGGAATATTGACAAAGGACTTCCCAAACTTAGCCAAAAACATGAATATGCACATCCAAGAGACTCAGAGAACAGCAACCAGGATAAACACAAAGAAAAATACACCCTGTCACATATACTGATCACACTATCAAATGCGAAGGGCAAGAAGAGCGTTCCGAAAGTTGAAAGAAGAAAGCAATGTGTTCTGTACAAGGGAGCCTCAGTAGCATTGAGAGCCAATTTATCACAAACCACAAAGGCAAGAAGGCAGTGGGTTGAGATGCTTAAAGTGTTGTAGGAAAAAACTGCCCACCAAAAATCTAGAGAGACACTCTTTCAAAAATGAGGAGGAGGGATGAAGACATTCCCAGATAAGCTGAAGCTGAGGGGGTGCATCCCCACTAGCCCCGCCCTACACGCAGTGCTGAGGGGAGCTCTTTATGTTGAAAGGAGAGGACACTGGACAGTAGTTCAAAGCAGCCCGAAAGACCGCTGCACAGGTAGCCATTTGGGTAATTATAAATGCCAGTATTATTATATTGTATTGTTTGCTATATGACTCCATTTCTTACTTCTTGTAGGTGCTAACAAGCAAATGCCTAAAAAGTAATGATAAATCTAGGTTTTTGAACATACAGTGCACAAAGATATAAGTGATAATAAGTACAAAAATAGAGTGGGGGGACAGAGGGCTATAGGAAAAGTATATGCACATGCTATTGAAGCTAATTTGTAGCAAACAAAATCTGATTGTTATATATTTAGGATGCTATGATAAGCACAAGGAAAACAGATGAGAAAAATATATTTGGAAAGAAATACCACACTCAATACGGTATAACACAAGAAAGCAAATAAATATAAAAACAGGTTTTAATGGAAGTTAGGGACAAAAAAGGTATAAGATTTTCAAAGGTTAAATAGCAAAATGACAGAAAAAAAGATCTGTATTATCAGAAGTAGCTGTGGCAGTTTGAAATTATTTTGTGAATCCCAAAGAGAGAACAGTTTTGTTTGTAAACTAATCCATTCCTCTGCGTGTTGTACCCTTTGATCGCATCAAATTCAGTTGAGGGGGCTTTGATTATATTACTTGATAAGATCGATTTAGGGCTTTTGATTCAACCACATCAGTGAGGTGTGACTCAGATTGAGTCTCCACCCCCTTGCTGGGTCTGAGATAAACCGGAGACACAGAGAGACACAGACAGGAAAAGGGGGCTGCCATGTTTGATTCTGCAATAGAGAGAGAGACGCAGGAAAACAGAAGCCTGCGAAAGCCCCCCGGGGGCTGGGCCCACAGAGCAGCTCAAGAAGAGACGAGCTCTGCTATATGCCTGGTTGCCTCGGCTGAGAGCAGTGGCCATCTTGCTTCAACGCGTGGCAGCTGACTTGGCGAGAAAGCCCCTGATGGTGCCTCAGTTTGGACTTTTCAAGGTTTTGGTACTGTACGCTTTTACCCCCAAATAAATCTCCCTTATAAAAGTCAACCCATTTCTTTGCATTGGCAGCTCTTTGGCAAACTAAAACAGTGACTTTAAATGTAATTGTGTTAAACTATGCAGTCAAAAGGCAGAGATTGGCAGAATGGATAAAAAAGCCTGACCCAGCTATATGCTATCTGCAAGAGACTCACCTTAAAGTCAAAGATACAAGTATGCCAATGATGAAAGGATGGGAAAAATATATACCATGCAAGTCATAACCAAAAGAGAGCTGGAATGGCTGTACTAATATCAGATAAAATAAACTTTAAGTCAAAAACAGTTATGAAGGACAAAGATGGCCATTACATGCTGATAAAGAGGACAATTCAAAAGGAAGATGTAACAAGTATGAATATATATGCACCTAAGAGCAGAGAACCAAAATATATGAAGCAATACTGACAGATTTGAAGGCAGAAATTGGCAGTTCTACATCAAGAGTAGGAGACTTAACACACTACTCTGAATAATGGATAAGCTATCTGGCCAGAAGATCAATAAAGAAGTACAGACTTGAATGACACACTAAACCAACTAGACCTAACAGAGAGCTAGAGAACACTGCGCCCAACAAAAACAGAATACACATTTTTCTCAAGTGCACATGGATCATTCCCCAGGAAAGACTATGTGCTGGGTCACAAAACAAGTCTCAATAAATTCAAAAATATTGAAATTATACAAAAGATATGCTCTGACCACAACAGAATGAAGCCAGAAATCAATAACAGAGGAAGAATGAGAAAGTTCACAAATACACGGAAATTAAACAACATACTCATAAACAACCAATGGGTTCGAGAGGAAATCAGAAGCAAAATCAGAAAATACCTTGAAGCAAATGAAAAGGAAAATTCAATATACAAAAATTTATGGGGTACAGAGAAGGCAGTGCTGAGAGGGAAATTTGTAGCTCTAAATGCTTACATTGAAAAAGAATAAAGGGAAGCAGATGTGGCTAAAGCAATTGAGCTCCCGCTTACCACACGGGAGGTCCGGTTTCAGTTCCTGCTGCCTCCTGGAGAAGATGGGCAAGACAGCAAGCTGGCACAACAGGCAGGCATGGTGAGTTGACCCAAAAAGACGATGCAACAAAGGAGATACAAAGAGAAAAGACAATGAGAGCCAACAAAAGCAGGGAGCTGAGGTGGCTCAAGTGATTGAGCGCCTCTCTCCCACATGGGAGGTCCCAGGTTCAGTTCCCAGTGCCTCCTAAAGAGAAGACAAGCAGACACAGAAAGCACACAGCGAATGGACACAGAGAAGACAGCTAGTGCAAACAATGGGGGCGGTGGGGAGGAATAAATAAAATAAATCTTAAAAAAAAAAAAAGAATAAAGACTTCAAATCAGAGACCTAACCTCAAAATTGGAAGAACTAGAAAGAGAAGAGCAATTTCAACCCAAAGTAAACAGAAGGAAGGAAAATAACAAAAATTAGAGCAGAGATAAATGAAATAGAAAACTAAAAACACCTCTATTACAAGATGCTAAGAATAAGGTGATGCACAGGAAAAATACAACTAGTGTAATTTGTAGACTCTAGTTAATAATATTGTAATATTTTTGTAGCAAAGGCAAAGAAGATACTGTATCAATGCTAAAGGTCAAAAAAAAAGAACATGGGATTTAGTTTTATGAGAGGTGAATATGATCAAGCTTTGTTTTTTCACTTTGTCATTAACAAAGAGACCTTTGTCATGTCACTTAACCCATCTGTGATCATTTATTCATCTTTCAAAACACTGGAGAAACAATTGAGGTTTTTTTTAGGATTAAACAAGGTAAATGTGCCAGGAGAGGAATTTTTAAAATAATGCTTCCATAATTTTTTAAGCTAACATTTGTCTATTATTTTAACTCTTCGAGGTTGAAATAAAGTTAAAAAGAAAAGAAAACCTTGAAAGAATAAAACCAAAAGTTAGTTCTTTGGAAAGACCAACAAAATCAACACTTTTAGCTAGATGGACAAAGAAAAAAAGAAGATACAAATAATGAAAATCAGAAGTAAAAAGGGGGACATTACTACCAAATCCACTGAAATAAAAAGGACTAAAAGTGGATAGTAGGAGCAATTGTGTGCCAATGAGTTAGATAACCTAGATGAAACAGACAAATTCTTAGAAATGCAAGCTACTTACATTGACTCAAGAAGAAATAGAAGAGTGCAACAAATGAATTACTGGTAAAGAGATTGAATTAGTAATTTAAAAAACCTCCCAACAAAGAAAAGCTTCCAGGGGAATTCTACCAAACATTCCAAGAAGAATTAACTCCAGTTCTGTACAAAATTGTCCCAAAAATTGAAGAGGAAGGATTACTCCCTAACTCATCTACAGAGCCAGCATCAACCTGATACCAAAGCCAGATACAGATACCACAAGAAAACTATAGACAAGCATCTCTTATGAATATAGATGCAAGAATCCTCAACAAAATAATAATGAAACAAATCCAACAGCATATCAAAATAATTATACATCATGATTAAGTATGCTTTATCTCTGGTACACAAGGTTGGTTGAACATAAGAAAATCCATTAATGTAATGCACCACGTTAATAGAATGAAGGAAAAGAAAGAGGAAAAAAAAACACTATCCTCTCTTTCAATGCAGAAAAGGCATTTGACAAAATACAGCAGCTTTTCTTGATTAAAAAAAAAAACCAAAAAACAGAACAATAGGATTAGAAAGACATATCCTCAACATGATAAAGGGCATATATGAAAAGCCCACAGCTAACATCCTATTTAATGATGAAAGACTGAAACTTTCTCTCTAAAATCAGGAACGAGACAAGGATGCCCACTCTCACCACGTTATTCAACATTGTACTGGAAGTTCTTGCCAGAGCAACTAGGCAATAAAAGGAAATACAAGGTACCCAAATTGGAAATGAAGAAGCAAAACTTTCCCTACTTGCAGATGGTATGATCCTATATACAGAAAACCCTGAAAAATCCACAACAAAGCACCTAGAGCAAAAGAATTAATTCAGAAATGTGGCAGGGTATAAGATCAAAACCCCAAAATCACAAGCAATGAACAATTAGAAAAAGAAATCAAGAAAAAAATTCCATTCACAATAGCAACTAAAAGAATCAAATATCCAGGAATAAATCTAACCAATGATATAAAGGACTTATCCAGAAAACTATAAAACACTGCTAAAAGAAATTAAAGAAAACATAAATAAGTGAAAGGCTATTCTATGCTCATGAATTGGAAGACTAATAATCATGAAGAAGTCAATCCTAACTGAGTGGTTTATAGATTCAGCACAATCCCAATCAAAATCCCAACAAACCTCTTTGCAGAAATGGAAAAGGCAATCGTCAAATGTATAGGGAAGGTTAAGGGACCCCAAATAGCTAAACCCATCTTGAAAAAGAAGAATGACTTTGGAGGAGTCACATTTCCTGATCTTAATAATAAAATTTATTACAAAGCCACAGTAATCAAAACGGCATGATACTGGCACAAAGACATATGTATACATCAATGGAATAGAATTGAGAGCTCAGAAATCAACCCTCACATTTATGGTCAACCGATTTTTCATGAGGTGGCAAAGACCATTCACCTGGGAAAGAATTGTTTCCTCAAAAACTGGTGCTGGGAAAACTGGGTCTCCATTAAAAAAAAAAAAAAGAAGGACCCTCTAACACATACCCACACCATATATAAAAATCAATTCAATATGGATCAAAGATCTAAATATAAGACCTAGAACAATCAAACTCCTGGAAGAAAACCTAAGGAAGCATCCTCAGGATCTTGTGTCAGGCAGTGGTTTCTTAGACTTTACACCCAAAGCACAAGTAACAACAGAAAAAATAGACAAATAGGACCTCATCAAATTAAAAACTATTTTTTCTTCAAGGACTTTATCAGGAAAGTAAAATGACAACCTACACAATGGGATAAAATATTTGGAAACCACATATCTGATAAAGGATTAATATCCAGTATATACTAAGAAATCCTTCAACTTAACAACAAAAAGACAAACAAGCCAATTTAAGAATGGGCAAAAGGCTTGAATAGACATCTCTCCAAAGAAGACAGCACATGGAAAGATGCTCAGCCTCCTTAGCTGTCAGTGAGAAGGCACCTCAAAACCTCAAGGGGATACCATTTCACACCTATTAGAACGGCAGCTTTAAAGAAACGTTAAGTGGAGTGGGTGTAGCTCAGTGGTTGAGCATGTGCTTCACATGTACGAGACCCAGGTTCGATCCCCAGTATCTCCCCCAAAAATAAAATAACAAGTGTTAGAGAGGATGAATGAGGATGAAATAAGGACACTCCTCCACTGCTGGTGGCAATGTAAAATGGTGCAGTCTTGGGGGAAGACAGTTCACTACACAGACGTGAGCCAGATCTCAAACCATGGACTTTAATCAATAATGCAATTATAAAAACATGCTACTGTCGATTGGAACAAATCTTCCACACCAGTGCAAGGTGTAGGTGGTAGGGAGGCACATGGGAATCCTGTATGTAATGTATGATTGTTCTGTAAACCCACCGCTTTGCTAATAAGGAAAAAAAAAGGTAGAAAGTTTTAAAGTTTTTAAAAAATAGTGGATGTGGCTCAACAGATAGCGTGTCCACCTACCATATGGGAGGTCCAGGGTTCAAACCCAGGGCCTCCTGGCTCGTGTGGTGAGCCGGCCCATGCGCAGTGCTGCTGTGCGCAAGGAGTGCCGGCCCCCGCAGGCATGCCCCCACGTAAGGGTGCCCCCTGGGCAAGGAGTGGCCCCCGTGAAAGGAGAGCCACCCCACATGAAACCACAGCCTGCCCAGGAGTGGCACCACACACATGGAGAGCTGACGCAGCAAGATGACACAACAAAAAGAGACACAGATCCCCAGTGCCGCCTGATGTGAATATAAGCGGACGCAGAAGAATGCACAGCGAATGGATACAGAGAGCAGACAATGGGGGGAGAGGAGGGAGGGAAGAGAAATAAATAAGTAAATCTTTAAAATTTTTGAAATTAAAAATATAAAACCACTGGGGGCTGCAGGCAGGAAGGGGCTGGCAAGTGAGGCTCAGAGGCGGCTAGCTGACTCCCTGTCCAGTGCTCCCCCACCCCAGGTGGCTCTGCCCCCTGCACCCAGGCAGCAATCCTGCTGCACGGTGGAAAGAGCTCCCCAGGGCCCCATGTGAGTCTAAAGTCACAGGCAGGCGCCCCAAGGAGAGGGGGCACAGCTTCCCACGCAACCCACCCCTGACTACAGGAAAACAGCAAGTCCCTTTCTCCGCCCCAAAACCACCATTGTTTCCTGTGCTCATGGGCGCCCTGAGATTTTCCCGAGGCAGAGGAAGGAAAGAGCCCATACGCCCCGTCCCGGGCAGCACAGCCCAGGACCCCCGGGCGGGGCAGGGTCTCAGCACCAGGGAAGTCCCCGGCCTTTCCAGAACGCTGGGCCACCTCGTTCCCAGGGTCCTGGAGCTGAGCCAGAAGAGCCTGAGCACATCCTGGGCAGAGCCCACGGGGTAGCGTCCCAGCAAGAAGAGGTACCCGCGAGGAGGGCGGGATTCCCGCAGCCCCCAGCCCCCCAGGCTCTGGGCCAAGCCCCTGCTTCCATCTCCAAGGGCACGAGGGGGTAAGCTCCACGGGGACAGCACCGCATGGTGGGTGCTGTGAATCCAGACTCGCTTCAGCCACCCCCAGGATAGCCCAACGTGCCATGCTCTTCCCACAAGATCTCGTCTCCTCTCATCCTTGGAAGGCGGTGGAACTTCCCCATCGTGTGCCCAGGCCGACAAGGCTCTCCTACTCTGTGGCCAAGAACTGCGATGTCAGAAAGAGCAGAGGGAAGCGGACGTGGTTCAATTGATAGAGTGTCCGCCTACCATATGGAGGGTCCAGGGTTCAAAACCCAGGGCCTCCTGGCCCGTGTGGTGAGCTGGTCCACGCGCAGTGCTGCCACGTGCAAGGAGTGCCAGGCCACACAGGGGTGCCCCCATGTGGAGGTGCACCACGCACAAGGAGTGCAAGGAGAGCCGCCCTGCATGAGAGAAGTGCAGCCCGCCAAAGAGTGGTGCCACACACACGGAGAGCTGACACAGCAATATGACACATCAAAAAAGAGACGCAGTTTCCCAGTGCTGCCTGATAATGCAAGTGGACACGGAAGAACACACAGCGAACGGACACAGAGAGCAGACAACGGGGGGGAAGGAAGAAAGAAAATAAAGCTTAAAAAATAAAAAGAGTATATGAAAAATAAGGATGTAGATAAAGAAAGAAGGGCAGAGAGGCAATAAAAGAATAATTCCTGAAATCAGGCAGCAGTTTTGTTCCTGACCAAAGCAAAGTGACCAAAGCAAAAATAGATGCACAGCCAGTTCTAAGATTCATGCTGTCCATGGGAGGAAACCATGTCAGTGTCAGGAGAAGCAGGAGGCTGGAACTGCCTGTGGCCCTCGGGCTGGAGGTACAGAGGTAAAATCTAAACTTGGGTCTCCCGAGCCCCCAAGCACCTGTCCACTGCTTTCCTGGCTCTGCGCCAGCACAGGTAAGCCAAATGAAAACCTCCTTCTCCATCACTTCTTCAGACCCCCTTCCATCACCCGGAGAAGGGCTGCCCAGCTCTTGGCTGCCAGCCAAGTGTGCTGACATCTCCACATTGCGACAGCAAAAGGACAAGGCTGGACAACCAGCAAGATGGCAGGTCCTAGAGTCAGCTCCTGCTACAGGGCAGCTAGCAAACACCCAGAGCTCTCTGAGCTAGCTGAAACACCTGTCCTGGGGCTCCAGGAGGTCAGAAGAGCATCCTACCACATCCTTGAAGGAGTGGAAGGAGGAGACTGCCCATCTGCAGAGAAGACTCGTGAGTAGAGGCTGCACGTCCCGGAGACTGGTGCCCATCCTCCACCGGAGGCACAAGCTGCCTCGGGATCTGTTCCGGGGTTGGAATTGAAGACTCCACTTCCCCCAAATGGGGGAGGAAGAGACAGTTGAGCACCCATTTCAGTTATGATGAGGAAATTCAGTGGGCTACCGTATGATCCTGAGAACAGCTAAAGTTTGAGCCTGTCCACATCAGAAAGAGGCCGGGAGCTGCCATCTTAACTCCGCATTTGACACGAGGGGAAGCGGGGCAGACTGAGGATCCCCGTGCTGGTGGGGACTGGCTTCTTCCCATCCAGATCATGTTGCACGTCTAGCCTAGCCCCAGTGCCACCTCCAGCAGGGAGGAAACTGCAGGGACCTGCGCCAGCCTCTCTGGGAAATTACCAGCTGAGCCGCAGAGGTCGGTGATTGTCCTGCTCTGGAGGCACGAGCCACCCCAGGAGCTGCTCAGTGATGGAAATTGGAACCTCCATTTCCCAGAAACGGGAAGAGGAGACAGTTGGCTGCCAATTTAGGTACTGATTAGGAGACTTGGCTGGCTAAGAGATAACGCTGTGAACAGCTGGGGTGAGAACCAGTCCAACTCAGAAAGAGGCCAGTAGCTGCCATTCTGATTCTGCCCCCAGCCTGAGGGGAAGCCGGGCTGACTGAAACCAGGAACCAGTTTCTTTCATACTGATCAACCTGCAGCCCTAGCCTAGGCTTCAGTTCTGCCTCTGGCGGGGAGGAGGCTGAGGAGCCCTGCACCAGCCTATACAGGTAACTGCAGGGAACTCTGGCTGCCATAGACTGACAATCAGAAGTCTACCAGGGCAACTGCGGTCATCTTGGACCCGTACTGCATAGACTGCTGCCCACACCTGCAGCTCCATCCCTGCCCCAGGCAGGGGAGAAAAGGATGTAAAGTTTCATCAGTCTCTCTGGGCAACTACAGTCTAGGCCTGCATGTGGAATATTCTACGTGGCTATGACTCTGTCCCTTCCCCTGACAAAGGAGAAAGTTGGAAGAAGCTTCATTGGTCCCTGGTGCAATGAGGGCAGCTTGAGCCTCCATAGCTTATAGCACCAACTACATGCTTGGCTCCTACTACACAACCAGCAAGGGAGAAAGGATAGGAAGCCCTAAACTAAAGAGAAAAACTGCACCCAGAATAAATACTCTAGGAAGCCAGATGCCAAGACACCAACAAAAAATTACAATCCACACCAAGAAACAGGAAGCTATGGCCCAGTTAAAGGAACTAGATAAGCCTCCAGATGACATAAAGGAGTTGAGACAACTAATTATAAATGTTCAAACAAATCTCCTTAATAAATTCAGTGAGATGGCTAAAGAAATTAAGGATATTTAGAAGACACTGGATGAGCACAAAGAAGAATTTGAAAGCATGCAAAGAAACATAGCAAATCTTATGGGAATGAAAGGTGCAATCAATGAAATATAAAATACATTGGAATCACATAATAGCAGATTTGAGGAGGCAGAAGAAAAGACTGGTGAGCTTGAAGAAATGGCCTCTGAAAGTGAACATACATAAGAACAGTTGAAGACAAGAATGGAAAAAATTGAACAAGGTCTCAGGGAACTAAAGGACAGCAAAAGACGTGCAAACATACATGTCATGGATGTCCCAGAAGGAGAAGAGAAGGGAAAAGGGGCAGAAGGGATATTTGAAGAAATAATGGTAGAAAATTTCCCAAACTATTGAAGGACATCGATATCCATGTCCAAGAAGCACAATGTACTTCCATCTGAAAAATCCAAATAGACCAACTCTGAGACACATACTCATCAGAATATCAAAGGCCAAAGACAAAGAGAGAATTCTGAAAGCAGCAAGAGAAAAGCAATGCATAACACATAAGGGATACCCAATAAGATTAAGTGCTGATTTCTCACCAGAAACCAGGGAGGCAAGAAGACAGTGGTCTGATATATTTAAGAGAAAAGAGAAAAACTTCCAGCCAAGAATCTGATATCCAGCAAAATTGTCTTTCAAAAATGACGGCAAGATTAGAATATTCACAGATTAACAGAGACTGAGAGAATTTCTAAGCAAGAGACCAGATTTTCAGGAAATACTAAAGGGTGTGCTAGAGCCTGAAAAGAAAAGACAGGAGAGAGAGGCCTGGAAGAGATTCTAGAGGGAAGCGGACTTGGCCCAGTGGATCGGGCATCCGCCTACCATATGGGAGGTCCGCAGTTCAAACCCTGGGCTTCCTTGACCCGTGTGGAGCTGGCCCACGCACAGTGCTGATGCACACAAGGAGTACCAGGCCACGCTGGGGTGTCCCCCGCGCAGGGGAGCCCCACGCACAAGGAGTGCGCCCCGTAAGGAGAGCCGCCCAGCGTGAAAAAAAGTGCAGCCTGCCCAGGAATGGCACCGCACACACGGAGAACTGACACAACAAGATGACGCAACAAAAAGAAACACAGATTCCTGTGCTGCAGACAACAACAGAAGCCCAGGCCGAAGGAGCAGGGACCCTGGACGCAGGTTGTTCCACAGCAACCTGACTCCAGGGGGCAGGCAGTGGGGCGAGGGGCTGGGGATCAAGCACTGCTCTGGGGACTCTGTCGGAAAATGCCCCCCTAAAAAGAGAAGAGTCACTGGCCTCAAGACAAGGTCATCACCATTGCTCAGCACAGAGTAACAGAAATTATGCCAGCCTGGGCACACGGGGTGTCCCGCGAGTCCCGGCTCCCACCCGGGTCTTGTTCTCACGCGTGGCCCTCGTGCTACGAGCAACGTGAGAGAAGGGGGGGTCAAGAGAAATGGCCACCAGGGCGTGGGGTACAATGTTGCAACCTCGCAAACCTAGGAAGTGAACTCCTTCCCAAACTTATGACCGCCACCATCACCTCTTCCCACAATCCCCATCCCTGGAGAAGAATTCCAAGTTTCTTCTCTCCTATGGTAATGGAATGCCTGATTCCGTAGGGCACATGGCCACCCAGGATGAAGACTACATTTCCCAGCCTTCCTTGCAGCCAAGTGTGGCCATGTGACTAAGTTCTGGCCAATGGGATGTGGTGTTCTACTTCCAGTTCCTGCCCTTTAAGGGCCCACTCCTTCCCCTTCCTTTCCTCCCCCTCGCCTCGGGCATGCAGACCTGGAGGGCACCACCTTGGAGCATGTGTTTGAGGGCAAGATGCCAGGGGTGGCAGGGGTCTGGCTTGCTGACAGCTTCATGGAGCACAGCTCATCCCGTACCCCAGACCCATGTGGGAGAGGACGAAGCATCTGCCTTGTTTATTCCTCTGTTGAGCCTGTCACCTATAAGCCAACTATGTCCCAGCCAAGAAGTCCCGCAGCTGATGGCCACGCCACCCCCTCACCTCCCAGGTCAGGCACCAGGGTGGCCTGGGGAGTTAAGCCCCATCCATTCAACACAGCCCCGGCGGCCGGTTCCTGGATCGTCTGTGACACACAACCTCATGCTGAGCTCCTCGCCTTTAGTTCTTCACTGGCCTCTCATGACAACTCACAGGCGTGGCTTTTTGTTTTTGTTTTTTAGGAGGTACCCGGGACCAAACCTGGGCCCTCGTATGTGGGAAGCAAGCTCTCAACCACTTGAGCTACATCTGCTCCCCCCAGGTGTGGTATGATGATCCCAAATTTACAGGTGAACAAACTGAAGAAGGCAACCTGCCAAGATTGCACAGCTAGCTACCGCCGGAGCCATTGTCAGAGATCATCAGACCCCAAACCCATTCACCAAACGGCCCTTGCAGCCATGCTCTGTCCTTCGTTCCTCCAGCCCCTGCCCTGGGCCTGGCCACCACCGTCCCCTCGCATCTCCCGACCCCCTCCCTCATCCCAGTACTGCAGCCGGAGAGACCTTTCGAAGGCATTCTGATGGTATTACCTCCCTGCTGAACCCTGCCTGGCCCCCCACTGCCTCGGGGCAACAGCAGCTGCTGAACCAGCTAGTTCACGGGCCCCAGGAGCTGGGGCTGGCCCTGCCCGCATCCCTTCCTGCGTGGCTGTCTCCCTGCCCCTCTCTGCCTCTCCCTGCAAGCTTCATGGTTTCTTGATGGCCTGGGGCCAAGTCCTCCTGGGACCCCACCATGCAGGGTTCCGGGAGTGCAGTGAGAGCAGGAAGGGGACAAGGGCCAGCTCCAGCTTCCACTGCCTGTCCCCGGTGGCCCGTCACTCTGCCTCCCTCCCAGAGGACCTGGAAGCAGGGTGTGAGGCCAGGCTAAGGCTCCGAGCATGCGCCGGCGTGCATGCCCACCCGCAGAGACCCGGCCGGGCTGGGAAACTGGAGCCCCTTTCGCCTCCTTCCCCTGGTTCCTCCAACAATGACCAGACCCCAGGAGCCGGCCAGTGAGGCTGGGGCTGCACGGAGCACCGTGCCAGATGCCTCTGCCTCCACCCCCTGCCCTTCAGCCCTCTGAGCCTCAGTTTCCCCTGCCGTCCCAGGGGTGGTAGCCCCTGCCCATGGTCAGCAAGCAGGTCGGCCTTGGAAGTCCCATCTGGTCTTCACCCTCCCTCCTGGGTCCCCTATGATGGAAGGGGTGTCCTGAACACCAGGGGTTCCAGGTGGGGGCAGCAGGTGTGCAGAGGCCCTGCAGGGGCAGCCCGGGAGGGAGGTGAGCAGGGAGAGCGGGGCTGGCAGCCTTCAGCCCTCCTCGTGGGGGCCTCCACCCCCAGAGCCGCCCCCCTTGCTGGGCCACGGGCGCCTGCCTGAGCTTGCCCTCACCAGCATCATGCTCCACCGAGGGCGTGCCGCCCTCCTACCCCCCGGGAGAGGCCAGGGAGCCGGAGCGGCCGGGGGTGACGGTGAGGCCCAGAGAACGGGGAGTAGCAACGGAGAACTAGCAAACAGCCGCAAGGCGACGAGGGCACTGCCATGGGGTCTTAGAAAGGCCATTCGGGGGCAGCCCCGGGCAGCCACCAGTCCTGCCCTCTTGGCATTCCCGGGCATGTGGCTCTCTGGGGCTGGTGGCAGCTGGTGGCACGCCAGGTGTCCCTTGGGTGAGCTGAGGTCTCTGGCTTGTGGTTTCTTTGTGGTCCGGGTGCGTTTTGGGGGACCCCCCGCTGGGGGCTCCACACCTGGGCTTTTGGGGGTGCGTGGCTGAGGCCTGTCTGTCCCCTGCAGAACAACACCGCCTCCGCTGCAAAGCGCTTACCCAGCGCGACTCTAACCTGCTTTACTTCTTTTTAAAAGAGAGAACGCCCTGCGCCGGCGGCGCCGGGGTGACAGGCCACGTGGCCTCCTGCAGGGCCCTGGCGAGGACCTCCAAGGGGGCCGGCAGCCTCGGAGCGCAGGGCACCCACCCCAGGCCCAGGGGGCGGGCCCCAGAGGAGGCCCAGGCAGCCAGCAGGGAGGGTGCGCGAGGGAGACTTTGGGGGGCCCGGAGGGGCCGCCTCCCGCTGGGCTCCTCCCTTGAGGAGTGGGGGGCCACGCCAAAGGGAGGCCTGCGGCTGCGGCCCCTGCCCCGGGGGGCCGTGGGGCCATGGGGGACACTGGCTCGAGTTCCTGCTGTGAGCTCGCCGCACCGGGCCTGGGACCACCAGCCCACCAGGCCCATCCGGGTCGGGACTCGGACATGCAAGGCCCAGAGCGCTGCTGCCCCAGGCGCCCAGGGGGAGCCGGGAGCCGCCCGTGGAGGCCTGCTGTGGGGGCCCTGTGCTCCAAGGGTGCTACCCGTGGGTGCCCTGTGCCCTGTGGGTGCTCCATGTGCCCGTAGATGCTCCCTGTGCTCCATGGGTGCTCCCAGTGGGTGCCCTGTGCTCCAAGGGTGCTCCCTGTGGGTGCCCCATGCCCCATGGGTGCTCCATGTGCCCATAGATGTTCCCTGTATCCTGTGGGTACCCCCATAGGTGCTCTGTGCTCCAAGCGTGCTCCCCATGGGCGCCCTGTGCCCTGTCGGTGCTCTCCGTGCCCTGTGGGTGCTCCCAGTGGGTGCCCTGTGCTCCAAAGGTGCTCCCCGTGGGTGCCCCGTGCCCCATGGGTGCTCCATGTGCCCGTAGATGTTCCCTGTACCCAGTGGGTACCCCATGGGTGCTCTGTGCTCCAAGGGTGCTACCCATGGGTGCTCTGTGCCCTGTGGTTGCTCACCATGGGTGCCCCTATGGGTGCTCTGTGCTCCAAGGGTGCTCCTCATGGGTGCCCTGTGCCCCATGGGTGCCTCATGCTCCCCATAGGGGCTCTTGTTTCCCATGGGTGCCCCCTGTGGGTGCCCTAGGCTATGCGGGTGTTCCTGCGCCCTGTGAGAGCTCCCCGTGGGTGCCCGTGCCCCATGGGTGCTCATCCTCCATGGGTGCCTGTCCACCCTGTGCAGTGAGTGCGTGTCCCTCTGTTCCCACCAGCAAGGACGTGCTGCTCAAGCTGAGGCAGGTGGCCCGGCAGGGTGGGGGTAGATGACCAGGCGTCTTCCTGGACGCTCAGAGCCTAGAAGCTTCCACTCACTGCAGCTGCTCAGGCCTGGCTGACCGGGCACCAGGGCAAAAGGATCGGGGCGACCCTGCCTCCCCAGCTCGCAGAGGAGAGGGAGGGACACGCAGAGGGCAGCAGTGTAGGCGGGAGGTGCGAGCCGCAGGTGCAATGCCAGGCACAGCCGGAGGAGGCCAGGACACAGGAAGGGGAGCGCCCTCAGGGCGCGACGGCCCAGTGGGCGGGTCGCGGGGGCTGAGCAGGGTTTGCTTGACAGGAGGTGCTGGGGCCCAGGGGTCACAGGGCCCAGGACGGAAGAGCCGGGCCTGCTGGGGCCACAGGCCCCTCCTGTGCGCGGGAGCCACGGGGCAGGGCGGGGGCAGGGAGGGGGCGGACCAGGACGGAGGCCACGTGGGGGAGAGCAGGCCCTGGGAGCGCTGGGGGCCCGCAGCACGGAGTGGGGTGCAGCTGCGTGCCGCCAAGCCCCAAGGCAGACCCCACTCTGGGCGGTCCAGGCTGCTTGAGCAGGCCCCGCTGGGCCGTCCAGGGCCTGCCTCTGCCAGGAAGCCCTCGGGGCTGGCCCCAGCCCTTCGTCTCCCCGCCCCGCAGCCCCCCACCCTCCCTCACACAGCCACGGGGGAGGGGGGACAGTAGGCACCTTCCCCAGGCAGGCTGCCTCCCCTCTGGCCCCTCCCTGGCCAGGGCCCTGCCTGGGCCTGAGGCCTTGCCCCCCGCCTGCTCTGCTGAGCCCCCCCACCGGCCTCCACCAGAAAGTCTCCCGTTTCCAGGGAAGCGCTCTCCCTGGCTCTCGTTTTAATCAGAAAATATGAAACCAAGGTCTCGATCAAAAGCAACGCAGGCTGTGGCTGCGTGAGGTTCAGGTTTTACTGCTTAAACGCACTGCTGGGCTCAGGTCCCAAAATGTGAGCGCCCCAGTGGTCCTCTTAAATTGAAATTTTAATTTACTTCATTCCCCAGGCCGGAGGACTGCAGGGCGGCCACCGCGGCAAAGCCGTCGGCAAGCAACAAGGAAACGCGCCCGGAGGGGCGAGCCACAGAGGGGGCGACGCCAGCCCCGGAGCACCAGGCAGCCCCGGACGCCCGAGCTCCCAGCAGCGGGAATGGCGAGGCCAAGGCTCAGCGGCAGGGGTGTGCGGAGAGGCCCCCCAAATCAAGACCCTCACACGAGCCCCACCAGGGGAGAGCCGGGACCACCCCCCTTCCCTCCCATGAGAAGGGCAAAGCCCTTACCCTCGCCTCTCTCAGAATTTCCTTCACTCAAAAGCAGAACAACAAGCAAACAAGGAAATAGGCAACTCAGGGAAGCCCATGTGGCTCAGGGGTTGAGCGCTGACTCCCCACATACAAGGTTCCAGGTTCAATCGCCAGCCCTGGTACCTCAAAAAAAAAAAAAATTATAAGTACTGAGCCCTTGACTCAGACAATCTTGTTCCCAGGAATTTATCCTAAAGACATGCTCATCAGGGAGTGGGGCATATGGGAATGCCTTACATTTTTTCACGTAACATTTTATGTAATCTAAGTATCTTTTAATAATAAATTAAAAATTATTTTTAAAAAAAGACATACTCATGAATTGACCTAAGTGCAGGGTTTTTCACTCCAGCATTGTTTGAAATAGCAAATTCTGGAACCAACCCAAAGGCCATCAATAGGATTCATTTAATAAATTTTGGCACGCGGCACCCTAAGCAGCCGAGGGAGGAGGAAGAACCAGATGCATTTATGCATTGAAATGGAAGGATTGCCAGGAAGCAGGAAGTGTCCAATACAAAGTGCCTAACGGGTGCAGAGTTCCTCACCTTGGGAGTGGAAAAGCTGGGGGGCCTCTGAGCACTCGCGCTGTCCTCACGGGGACTCCCTCCGGAAGGACCCAGGTGCCCGGGTCGCGGACAGACTTGCTACGCAGACCTGTGCCATCTGGGTCCCCGGATGGGATTCCTCTCCTGCAAGGTGAGTGCATCCTCTGAGATGTGCTCGTGGGGCTGGCACTCTGCAGGTGAGACCCCAGCAGCTCGGGCCCCTGGACTCTGAGAGCGGGCTCAGGGTGGGAGCCCGGGCCTCTCCAGCAGCCTCCAGCAGCCCCCCCCGAGCTGCCCAGCAGCCTGGCCAGGCCTCCCCTGAGGCCTGGATTTCCTGGCTGGCTCGCCCCAACCCCAGGATCTCCCAGATGCTCCCACCGGCTCCCCCCTCCCAGGCCTGTCTTTTCCCTCCTCCTCACCGCCCTACGGCCACAGGGATGGCTGGGCATGGTACCCGACACCAGAGCGGGGAGACAGACAGCCGCTCACCAGCCACATGTGCTCTCAGCCTGGGGAGGGGGCTGCACTCAGGGGCAGAGTGGCCGGCACACTGTGGGAGGCTTTGTGGTGATGAGAGAGTGGGGTGCCCCGATCCCCATGTGAGAAAGTGACTGGCTTGTTTGAATAATTCTGGCTGGCAGGGAGCAGGCACCAAGCCTGGTCCGCGTGCCAAGGAGAGCTGCTCGGCTGGGGGGCCTTAGTCTGGGGACATGGGGAAGGGCCCTCCCGCTTCCCAAGACATCAAGGTGGCACATGATAATCTTAGGGAAAGCAGTTGTGGCTCAACTAGCAGAGCGTCCACCTATCACACAGGAGGTCCAAGATTCAAACCCAGGGCCTCCTGACCCGTGTGGAGCTGGCGCATGAGCAGTGCTGATGTGCGCAAGGAGTGCCGTGCCATGCAGGGGTGTCCCCCACGTAGGGGAGCCTCAAGCGCAAGGAGTGTGCCCTGAAAGGAGAGCCGCCCAGTGTGAAAGAAAGTGCAGCCTGCCCAGGAATGGCGCGGCACACACAGAGAGCTGACACAGCAAGATGACGCAACAAAAAGAAACAGATTCCCGTGCCGCTGACAACAACAGAAGCGGACAAAGAACACACAACAAATAGACACAGAGAACAGACAACCGGGGTGGGGGGGGGGGGAGGGGAGAGAAATAAATAAAAAATAAATCTTTAGGGGAAAAAAGAGATAATCTAAGGCCTCACACCGCAGATCCTCCCTGTCCCTGAACCTGTCCCTCCCTCCAGGTCCAGGGTCTGTGGCCCAACGGCCATGACCAGGCAGGGTACCCGAGCGCAGGCTGGGTAAGAGTCTTTTTTTTTTAATACATTTTTTGTTGAAGTCTATCATTCATACATGAGCATGCATAAATAATAAGTGTATTGTAAAGGTTGTGAACTTACAAAACAAACATGCATAACATCATACAGGGGTCCCATAATCACCCCACCACCAACACTGCATGGTTGTGAAACATTTTTACAAACTCTGCAAGAGCATCCTCAAAATATTACTACTAACTATAGTCCTGTCTTAACATTTGGTGTATTTTCCCCCAATCCATGCTATTTTTTAAAAATATTTTTTTAATTACAGAGGTTGTGAACATACAAAACAATCATAACATGTGTAGAGTCCCCATACAGCACCGCTTTATTAACATACCACATTGGTGGAACATTTGTTACAGATTATGGGATAGTATCATCAGACAATTTCCACCAACCATGGTTCACAGTGTACATTTGGCACACTTTTTCCATACCCCCCATTATCAACACAGTATATCTTTCACATTGATGCAAGAATATTACAGTATTGCTGTTAACCACAGTTCATAGGTCACTCCAGCTGTATTTTTCCCATGCTTCTCCACATTCCCACCACCCTGCAGTAGTGATGTATATCTGCTCTAGCTCACAGAAGGACACCCTTGCATCTGTACCATCAACCACAGTTCTTATCCATCTCCAGATTTACGGTGTTGTTCAGTCCCTAGATTATTCTCTAGTCTTCTTTTAATTGACTTGCTTTCCTTTCTATCTCCTTACCACCACTTATTTCAGGACTTGGCCACTTGGAGTTGAGTTGCTCTCACTTCCCAGCTCACCACACATCATTAGCACCAGTCTGGGCAAAGCCTCACTCTCATTCCATTGCATCTTGAAGAGTTTTTCTTCTCTATCCCTGGCTTCCACCCCTACTCCTGCCCTTACACTCTAATATTTTGATACCTATGCTGACATTGTACTGCCGAGTGTGGGCGGGAATTCACAGGGGGTGTGGGCAGCTTCTTGGGTTTCCCGCTCTTCAATGCCCTGTCAGCCACACACGTGCTGCTCCATGCATGCCAACTCCTCTGCCCCAGCAGCTGCGGAGCACCCCATAACCTTCTCCCCCATTGTATCCACTCCTTCCCCTTGGGATGGACCTCTGGGTGGTCGCCACCTCCTCCTTGCTTCCATCAACAGCACCAAAGTGTGAGTCCTCGTGGGGTCTCCTCAAGAGCCAGGAGCTGTCTTTGACGCACACACCCTCATCAAAGAGCACGCTTTGCTCCGAGCATAGCGAGGGGTTGTATAAAATGACAGCTTCCCGCTGAACTGCGAGGGCTCCGTCAGACCAAAGAACGACTCAGCAGGTGCAGCTTGGCTAGTAAACACCCTTTATTAGGGGCTTACGTGGGGTCCTCGGCAGCGGGAGGAGAGACGACGGTCCCGAGCTCTGTCGTCCGCTCGCACCGCAAACGAGGGGTCTTTTATAATACACGTCCACGTGCAGATGGGGAAGGCCCGCGAGGGGCAGCAGGACATTAAAGAGTGCAGTGCTCGGCCGAGAATTTTCACCATGTTTCTCAGTAGGGAGCAGTTACGTATTTACAGCAATTATGTGGGAGATCTAAGGATATGATGTAATCAATAGAACAGGTATTCTTACAGGTTTGGGGACAAGAGGGCAAGCATCTGTGGGACAAGACTTGTTGTCTCGAGTCAGCAGGCAGTCACTTCCCAGGCTTGCCTTTTCACTATTTAGAAATGGAATGTTGCTGCACCTGAGGAGCGGGAGGTGCTGGGAGGGTTGGGGGAGAGCATGCAAAGTCATCGATGCCGCACACGTCCTCACTAAGGAAGGCCAAGAGGCCTTTCAGAATCTCTGTCCTGTCTACAGTCCCACAAGAAACCCAAGAGGGCTCCCAGCTTGCCACTGCGTCCGCAGCACCTGGGGTGACCCAACTCTCCAGCACCCGTTACTTTGACGGTACCTGCCTTACTTTGCGCAGGCTGCCGTGACAAACGCTGTGCGATGCCCGGACACACCTCTCAACCTCTGCCCTGTGCCTTCCTCGTCTGTAAAATGAGTGTAGCCACAGAGCCTCAGGGTTGTCGAGGGGACGGGAGCCCATCTGTGTGTGTTCTTACAACAAGGGACACTTGTGTAATAGTGGCTATTACTGGTCGCCTATTTTCCAGTAGGTTTCCAGTGCTTTTCTTGGAGCTCTTTCTATCTTTCAGACGCAATGCTGGTCAATGTGGCCAGTATGTTCCCCCACCTGCCACTCACCTGTTAATTTTGCCTACGGTATCCTTGGCTGCACAAAAATCTTTCATTTTTATTTGCTCAGCAGCATCAGATGTTTGTGTTAGGTTTGCCTAAGGGGGTATTAGTATGGTGCCCATTGTACAGCTGAGGAAACCGAGGCCCGTGGCGGGGAAGGCACAGCAAGTGAGGGGAGGCCCTGGGTCGCTGCCACAGGCCCCTGCCAAGCCCCCGTGCCCAGGCATGCCCCCAGCAGCCGGCATTTCGGCCTTGCTTGACCACAGCCCTGGGCCGAGCTCCCCATGCGCTCTGTGCCAGCCTCCTGGAGCCCACGGCTGGGAGGAGCGCATCCTTTCCACGAATGCATGGGCAGCAGCGCCCGCCGCCACCCCGCGCCCAGTGGGGAGCCCCAGGCCAGGGCGGGGGCCCTCGGATGCGGGGGCCGGGTCCTCGGAGCCAGTGACCTCCCAGCCTTGCATCGAGACAGCGAGCACTGTGACTGCTGCCTTCACGTGGCCACGTTCATCCCCGCAGACCCCGGAGGCCGCCGGCCGCAGCCCCTGCCCCGCTCAGCCAGGCCTCGGGGGCTCCCCCGGGCCGCCCCGGGAGGAGCCTGCCCTCTGTCTGCACCGGGCCCTCCGCCCCCCGCACCATCCCTCGTCCAGCCCCAGTGCCCCTGCCCAGCCTCCTGGGGCACCTCCTGACAGCTGGTGCAAATGCAGTCAGGGCCCCGGCTGGCCCGTGGCTGGCCCTCCTCAGGGCGCCCGCAGCAGCAGGGCCACAGAGGGGCAGCCCGGGCCGCAGAAGTTTCGACCGTTCCCCGCGCAGAGGGCCCGCTGCCGGCCATGCCGCTGACCTCCAGGAAGGGGCAGGACGGCGGGCAGCCCACGCTGATGCTCGCAGCTCGCAGGTGCTCGGAGGGCCCTGAGGAGCCCAGGAGCAGGGTGGAAGGAGGCCGGCACCCACGGCCACCCCCCTGCGCTGCTCAAATCGTCTTCTATGTGCACCTGAATTGCGTTCTGGTGAAAGGAGCAAAGCACAGGTTTGGGAGCTCCCGGGCAAGTTGTGGGACCTTGGGCAAGTCGTCCTTCTCTGCAAAATGGGCCAGTGACCCTGCCCCCAGGAAGACTGCTAAGGGACTGACTGGTTCCAGCGACCAGAGGAAGCCCTTTGCTGGTGCCCAAGCATACCACAGTGACAAAAATAACAATGATGAATTCTCTCCTGCAAGGTCTGGCCACGTGCTTCCCTGATCTCCCAACAGGGCAGTCCTCCTCTGGGCCCTCTGTCCTTAAGGAGGGCTCAGTAACTGTCTGTCCTCCCTCCTCAAGGCACTACTGCTCCTACACACAAGCAGCCAGGCTGGGAACGTGTTTCACTGTTTCAAAGCATAAGAGGAAGACTAAAGAGGAAGGTGCAGGTTGCACTTTCAGTATAGAAGGGAGCAGCCTTCTGCAGATAACAGCCATAAGGTCTGGACAAAATAAAACAGCAGCAGCAGTAGTAGTGGTAAAATGACTGCCAGAAGGGGCAAATCCTGGGGGAGAGACCAAGAGAAGATGCGTTTCTATTTTTCAGCTTTTACCCAAAGGACAGCCTCAGCTGCTGGCCACCCAGGATGGCTAAAACTGTTTCTGTTCTGAAGAACCAGAGGACAACCAGGGGCTGCAATGAAAGCCCCATGAAGGTTCTTGACAAGTTCTGGGAGATGTTGGCTGCCCAATGAGGAGTTGGGAAATTCTCATTCAATGCTGGAATTGCTTCCCCTTTTAAGGCATTTAACTGATTGGGTTAAGTGTCACTCATTGTTGATGGCAATCTCCCTGACTGAGGTAATTGTAATCAGCTGTCTATGATTTACCACTGCAGTAAAGTCAATGGTGACTAAAGTCCATAAATGCCCTTGTATTACAGTTAGCCCAGTGCTTGCTTGACCAAACAACTGGGCACAATTACCTGGCTGAGTTGACACATTAGCCCAACCAGCACATCTGATAAAGGACTTGTATCCAAAATATACAAAGAACTCTTCAAACTGAACAACAAGGAAGTAAACAACCCAATTTTTAAAATGGGCAAGTGATCTGAATAGACACCTGACCAAAGATAGCAAATAAGCATTTGAAAACATGCTCAGCATCATCTGTCAAAAAGGAATTGCAAATTCTTCTAATACGCTTATTGGAAAGTCTAAAATAAAAAAAATTAAAAAAAAAACTGACACCACCAAATGCTGGCAAGAATGTGGAGCCACAGAAACTCTCCCTCATTGCTGGTGGGGATGCAAAGTAGTACAGCCACTTTGGAAGACAGTTTGGCAGTTTCTTAGGAAACTAAGCATAGTCATACCATATGATCCAGCAATTGCACTCTTATACATTCATCCAAAATTTGAAAATTTATATCCACAGAAAGCCAAATGTTTGTAGCAGCTTTATTCTAAAGCTAAAAGCAACCAAGATGTCCTTCCGTAGGTGACTGGATAAACAAGAAGTAGTATATCCGTACAATGGAACGTGATTCAGTGATAAAAAGAAATGAGTTATCAAGCCATGGAAAGACATGAAGAAACTTTAAATGCATATTACTAAGTGAAAAAAATCTATCTCAAAAGCTCCATATGCTATGATTCCAATTATATGGTGTGATGTGATGGTTAATTTAACATGTCACCTTGGCTAGTGTATGAGGTCCATTTGTTTGGTCCAAACAAGTACTGGCCTGTTGCATACTATGAGTGTATGCGTAGGAGGATTTAAATCATTAGTCAGTTGAGTGCATCTATGGCTGATTGCATCTACACCCAACAGAAAGAGCTTGCCTTCAGCAATGGGAGGAGTCTCCTTATCCATTCAGTTGGAGGCCTTAAAGTAAAACTTGAAGATTTCAGCTCTCAGAGAGAAGAATTCCCGTCTCTATTTCAGCCAGGCCACTTTTCCTGGGGAATTCATCACCTCATTGGGGTGTCCAATTTGCAGCCTACCCTATAGAATTTGAATTTGCCAATCCTCATGGTCATATGAACTAATTCCTACTCTAAATCTCTTCATATTTATATATGCATGCATTGTATACATTTGTTGCCAGGGGTTCAAGGGTGTGGGGTAAGGTTGAATTAAAGCACAGGGGACTTTAAGGGCATTGAAACTATTCTGTGTGAGTCTGCATGGGGCAGAAAGGACACACCTTCCATGCAGAAGAGTACCAAATAATTTCTAGAAATATTCCAACCTCAGGAGGCTGAGCATAAGTCAACACTCCTTAAGGATGGGCTGAGCATAGTGATGTCCTCCAAATAGTGCAGCACTGAAAGGGGAAATAAAAGAGCAACTTTCCATTGGGGGAGCCTGAACAAATACTCAGCCAGGCAGTCAAGGTCACCTTGACAGCGGTAACCCTTGTCGACAGTGAGTACCCTTGAAATGATGTAATGAAAGTGGCACTTTGCCTCTGTGCCTCCTCAAAACCCATAACCCAAGTCAATCATCAAAAAACATCCGGGAAATTCCAATAGAGGGGCATCCTACAAAATATCTGAGAAGTAATCCTGAAAACTGTCAAAATCATCAAAAACAAGGACTGTCTGAGAAACTGTCACAGCCCAGCGGAAGCTAAGGAGATGTGACAACTGAATGCAATATGGCATCCTGGACAGAAAAAGATATTAGCTAAAAACTAAGGAAAGATGAATAAATTATGGACTTCAGTTAACAAAAATGCATCAGTATTGGTGCATTCAATGTAACAAATGTACACACTAATGTAAAATGTTAATAATAGAGGACACTAGGTAAGAAGGTAATGGGAGCTCTACTGTCTCAATTTTTCCGTAAATCTAAAAATGTTCTAAAAATAAAAGTCTATATTGTAAGTGATGGACTATAATTAATAGTACAATTATAAAAATGTTCTCTCATGAATTATAACAAATGGACTTCACTAACGCAAGGTGTTAATAATGGGGGTTAATATGGGAACTCTGTATTTTATATATTTTATGCATGATATTTCTGTAAACCCACAACTTCTTTAACAAAAAATACTAATAAAAAGAGAGGGAGAGAGAAATTCAAATCTAGCTGTTTAAAAAACAGAGTGAGAGAACCAATGGAAATTCTAGAACTGAAAAGTACAATATCTGAAATTTAAAATTCACTGGATGGGCTAACAATAGAATGGAATGAAAGAGAAAACAGTCAGTGAACTTCAAGATACATCAACAGAAAGGAATAGCATTGAAAAGAAATGAACAGAGCTTCCGGGCCCTGTGGGACAATATCTAAAGGCCAAACACCCGTGGGGGCACTGGGGAGCCACAGATGGTGCTAGGCAGGGAGGGCTCTGGTGCAATTGGTGATTTAGAAAGATGGTGCTGGACTTAGAGGGTGAAACCCAGGAAAGATGGAGATGTGGGTATGGGACAACAGATAGGGGCAGCAGAGGCCTGAGGGGTTGGCGGTCAGTGCTTCTGGCTCTCAGAGTGAGAACAGGAGCGTAAGGAGGCGTTCCCTGTTCCTAGAGATAGATCTGGGAGAAGCCTCCATTTCCCATTTCCAGGCCAGCACCACCACCCAGCTCCAGATCAGGGGGCACCTGCCCGACTGACGTGCTCGTGAGAGGCCCAGCCTCGCCCGACTCATCTCCCCCACCCTGCTCCATCCAGTGCACCCCGTCTCAGCCAAGAAGCCTCCTTCCTCCTGGGGCTCTCACTAAAACCTCAGCATCACCTCTGACTTCTTTCACTCCAATATCCAGCCCGTCATGCAGTTCCATTGGCTCCTCCGCCTGCCACACTTTATCCAGAATCCAACCGCTGCCCACCTCCACGGCTGCCCCTGGCTGGACAGTCACTGTCTCTCATTGCATGTGCCTCTCAGCTGGCCGCCCTCCTCTGTCCTCACGCCTACAGCCTGTTCCTCCAGCTGCAGCCAGAAGCATCCTGAGATCCTGCATCACTGCTCTGTCCAGAGGCAGGAGCGTGCCAACCGGCTCAACTGTCCTCACCTCGACCCCACCACCACACGCAATCCAGCCCCCATCCAGCCCCCAGCAGCCCCAGCTCATCTCCCGCTACTTGCCATCTGCTCACTGCCCTCCACCAGCTTCCTTAGAGCTCCTCAAGGTCACTAAGCTACACCTGTCTCAGGACGTTTGCACTTGCTGTTACTTTCCTGGAATGTTCTCCAGAGACAGTCAGGTGACTCGCCCTCTCTATTCGTTCTGCTTAAATGTCACCTGCCCCCTCCCCCATTAGTTTCAGTCCCCTTTCTCGATGCAGCTCTTAATCTTCACCTTGCAATTATGGGGTTGACTGTTTGCTGTCCGCCAACCCCTCTAGATTGTCAGTGGCCTGAGGTCAGGATTCCGGCCGTCCTGTCCACTGCAGGGACCCCCGGGTCTAAAAGGGGCCTGGCCGCAATAGGGCTGAGTAGATATTGGGCGCATATTACTGAATGAGTGAATGACGTCAGCCAGAGCTCACAGTGCTTTCTCGTTCGTGGCATGCTTTCATAACCATGGTTTCCCTGGAGAGCTCTCAGGAATGGGAGGCCCAATGAGGGCTAGTGCCAGGCCACACAGCTCAAGCTCCCACCCTGAACTGCCCAGCCCAGACTTCCCCTCCCTGCTTTCCAAGACTCCCAGGGCCAGTGCAGGGGTAGCAACCCCAGGTCTGGGCTGGGCTGCCCAGTTCAATCCCCAGATCTTCCCCCTATGCCGTGGCACTCAGTGTGCTCATCTGTCCAATGGGTCTAATGGCATCTACCTGTCTCAATGGTGGAGGGGTGAACGCGACCTCAGAAGGAAACCTTAGCACAATGCCGGTCCCACGGGAAAACCCAGCAGGTGCCACAATGATAGGAGAGGGAGAGCTCGAGGCTCTGCCAGGACCCTTGCGCCCACCCCACCCCTTGAGACCTTGTGAATAACCACCACCCACGCCTCCCAGTCATTCCCTGACCACCTCTTCATCGGCGCTGTCATAACCAACACAGCGCTCCTTGTCATTCAGAGGAGGAAGTGAGGATGCCAGTGGGGCTGGACTCAACCCCCCCACCGATTCTTGGGAGGATTTGCCGGCCCCTCCCCCAACTAGCTCCAGCCTCCCTCTCCTAAGTTCCTATAACAGCCTAGCCTAACTTCACCTTGGGGATGAGTCATGACACGTGGTCATTTCTTTAGGGTCTGCCTTCCCTGCAGGAACTGGAGCCCTGGGGGCAGGTGTGAGAAGATGTCATTCATTCGTGCTAAATCCCCTACACCTGGCCTGACACAGAGCTGGTTCCCAGTAAATATTTATTGAATAGATGGATGGGTGGATGGGTGGGTAAGAGAATGGAGAAGCAGTGGGTGGGTGGATGGATGGATGGATGGATGGAGGGTAATGGGTGTGTGAGTGGATGCGTGAGTGGATGGGGGATGACTGGATGGGTGGGTGGGTGATGGGTGGGTAGATGTTTGGATGGGTGGGTGGATGGAGGATGGAGGGATGGAGGGAGGAGGATGGGTGGGTGATGAATGGATGGATGGTTAGGTGGGATGGTGGATGGATGGATGGGTGGATTCCAGAGACAGTGTTCTCCCTGTGACTCTTCACTGAACTTTTCCCTATCATTTGAAACACACAGCGGCTTGCTAGACAGTCACTGAGCTCTAAAAGAGAGTCCAAAATCTCATGAGCCAAAGTCACTTGCCCTCAATGGACCTCAGAACCTCCTTGTGTGGAGCAGGGAGCATGCGCCGGCCTGCCCATGTTTCAGGACCACTGGACGACCCTGTGAGAGGAGAGGTCCACCAGCACCTTGAAAGCAGTTCAGGTTCTGGAAAGAGCCAGTGAGAAGATGACGGCAGTGTTGAGGAGGTGCCAAAGAGCCCTACCAGGCTGCTCCAGGGGTGCAGGGGTGCCTGCTCCAGGGGGGCAGAGGTGCCCACTGGTGGGGTCTCTAGCAGAGAGATCTGGAACCTTCTAGACAATCCTGCTCTCTGACCCCGTAACTCCTCTTCTAAGAATGCACCCTGAGCAAGTCAAGGCCTCCCAGAGGCTTAGAGACAAGGTGACCCAGCAGTGCTGGGGGATGGGTGGGTGGGTGGATGGAGAATGGGTGGGTAGATGTTTGGATGGGTGGGTGATGGGTGGGTAGAAGTTTGGATGGGTGGGTGGGTAGATGGATGGATGGAGGATGGGTGTGTGATGGGTGGGTGAGTGGATGGGTGGAGAGATGGATGGAGGATGGGTGGGTGACAGGTGGGTAGATGTTTGGATGGGTGGGTGGTGGATGGAGGATGGGTGTGTGATGGGTGGGTGAGTGGATGGGTGGAGAGATGGATGGAGGATGGGTGGGTGACAGGTGGGTAGAAGTTTGGATGGGTGGGTGGGTAGATGGATGGATGGAGGATGGGTGTGTGATGGGTGGGTGAGTGGATGGGTGGAGAGATGGATGGAGGATGGGTGGGTGACAGGTGGGTAGATGTTTGGATGGGTGGGTGGTGGATGGAGGATGGGTGGGTGACAGGTGGGTAGATGTTTGGATGGGTGGGTGGTGGATGGAGGATGGGTGGGTGACAGGTGGGTAGATGTTTGGATGGGTGGGTGATGGGTGGGTAGAAGTTTGGATGGGTGGGTGGGTAGATGGATGGATGGAGGATGGGTGTGTGATGGGTGGGTGAGTGGATGGGTGGAGAGATGGATGGAGGATGGGTGGGTGACAGGTGGGTAGATGTTTGGATGGGTGGGTGGTGGATGGAGGATGGGTGTGTGATGGGTGGGTGAGTGGATGGGTGGAGAGATGGATGGAGGATGGGTGGGTGACAGGTGGGTAGATGTTTGGATGGGTGGGTGGGTAGATGGATGGATGGAGGATGGGTGTGTGATGGGTGGGTGAGTGGATGGGTGGAGAGATGGATGGAGGATGGGTGGGTGATGGGTGGGTAGATGTTTGGATGGGTGGGTGGTGGGTGGAGGATGGGTGGGTGATGTGTGGGTGAGTTCCTCTGGAATGGTGTGCCCTGTTTAAAACATGGGTTTGAAGACTGACTTGATGGCATGGGAAATGCTTGAGACAGAACGTTTGTGGGGAATAAATCGGGAGAGGAATCTGCACATGGAGGAAGGGCTCGTTCCAGGGAGGGCAGGTCCCTGCGTTGGCAAGGGAAGAGCCCTAGCTGGAGGGACACCAGTGCCTGGTTACCCCGGGGGAGGGCGGTTAGGATGAATTTGGGTTTTTTTTTCCTTCTTTGTAATTTTCCATATTGTTCAAATTGCATTTTTGGGGTGCGGGCCAGAGGGTGGCCCTGGGTGGGGCTCTGTCTCCCGGTCTTTCCTGTCTGGGTGCCAAGCAGGAACCCCCACCTTCCCCTCCCAGAAGGGGGGGACCCACCCTGTGAAGGGAGGCCTCGCCCGGGTGCCCTCCTGCGGGCCTCTGGGAAGGGGGGATACCGACCCCTGCTGGCTTGCCCTCCTGCCTCCTTTTCTGACCCCGCTAGCTTCAACCTTCCGCGTTTTCCACAAGGAGAAAGAAGAGCTCTGCGGGGAAGAGGCCCCCACCGCCTGGGTGCGTGCGGACCCCCGCCCACCCCCGGTCCCCCGTCCCCCGTCCCTGCCCCCCGTCCCCGGCCGGGACCCCAACGCCCCGACTGGGAAGGGAGTGGAATTACACCCCAGGCCTAGCCCAGCTGGGGGAAGGGACCCATGGGGCCCGGGGAGGGGGCTGGGCCGATGCAGGCACCGCCCCGGGGTGGGGGACACAGGGGGGGTGCCCCCAGCCCACGCTGCTAGAAGCTCCCCCCAGGGGAGGGGCGAGGCCGGACGGGGTGGGGCTCCTGGGCCTCGAGCCGCAGCTGGCCGGGGGCGGGGGGGCCCGGGGGTCTTGCGGAGCCGGAGCGGGCGCGGGGAGCCGCGAGGGCGGGGGCGGCGAGGAGGCGGGGCCGCCGCGCCCCTGTCATTAGGGCGCCCGCGTCGCGATTGATGAGAAAACGTACAAGGCCCGTAATTGCTTTTGTATTTTGGACCCTCATTAGGAGAATAATAAATGTTATTATTTATTAATATGGTAATGAATCATTCAGGTTTTAAAATTAAACATTAGCCCGCTCGCAAATGCAATGCAAATTAAGAGGCGGGGGTTGAGGCGAGGCCCCCCGGGGGGCGGCTCCGCGCGCCCCGCACCGCGAGCCGGGGGCCCTGCGAGGCGGCGGAGGGTGAGGCGAGGACACGGCCACTCGCGGGGACACGCCGCCCCCTGCCGGCGGGACGCGGCGTGGCGGGCCCGGCCTTGCCACGGCCCAGGCCCCACGGCCCCGCGCGCTCCGCTCCGGGCTCGTGGGGAGCGGGGTGCGTGGCCCTGGGGGGCGGGCGCACAGCTGCTGCTTGCCGCGCCCTGCAGGCTCCTGCCCACGTGGTCACTGCCCCGCGCACAGCCACGGCGAGAAAGGGCTTCACCCCCATCCCACACGCAGGAGAGTGAAGCCCAGAGAGGGCGAGTGGCCGGCCGAGGTCACACAGCCCGGGGACGACAGGGCGCTTTTCCGGTTATTCTGAGCGGCATCCACGGCAGAGCCCCAGCCCCGTCCCCAAAGCCTGCAGGGGGCACGCGTGTGTGGCCCTGATGGGGGCAGCGTTTCCCAAGGGCTGGCGCTGCGCGGGGCAACAAAGTGCTGCCAACGAGGTGGCTTCCCATCCCCCGCCCACGGGGCAGCAGGCAGGGCCGGGGCTCCCCAGGGCCTCCCAGCCGGGAACAGTGGGGGGAGTTAGAACCGGCTCCTGCCGGGTCCCCTCCCAGGCCGGGCCAGTTTCTTCTCCTTTCCAGAAGGAGCCGGAGGGGCTCCCCGCTCAGGGCCCACCCCGCAGTGGGCAAGACAGTGCAGCTTGGGGGTCCTTGGCAGCGTGTGTGGCAGGCACTTGAGTTAAAGCGAGATAATGAGGCTTTATTTACTGAACCAACCCATGATTTTGCACATCTAGGTTGCTTCCAATTATTATTCTGAATATCGCCACCACGAATGCCTTTGGGTTTACGGTTATTTCCTTGGCAAAAGATTCCCAAATGTCGAACTCCTGAAATGAAAGCCCGGGGCAGTTTTGGAAGCAGGTTGCCTAATTGCCTTCTAATAAGTATGTCCCACCGTGTGCTCGTTTGGAGAGGGGCTTTGAGGAGGCAGGCCCTCACCCCCTAAACCACGGGATCAGCACCCGAGAGATCACTCGTGACGGCGGCAGAGCACACACCCCGGCTTTATTCCCAGGCTGCGTGGCTGCGAAAACCCCGCTCGTCTCTGATGCCAACCTCTTGGCTGTCTACCTGGACAGGGGCTGACCCCTGAACTCGCCCACCACCCACACGCAGCAGAGGCGGTGGTCAGCAGGCACGGCAGGGGTGGTCCGGGAGCCCCTTGCTCCCAGGGTGACCCAGCCCGGCAGCGCCCCTGGGCCCAGGCCACAATTTCCTCTGTTACTCGTCACAACAGTTCTATAGTAGAATATCAGTAAATCCACTCTGATTCATATTCTATTCCTCCATCCTGTGGACCCTGGGATGGTGATGTCCACTCCACCTCTAGATCGAGGGGGGGCTGACATTCCACATGGACGATGGATGCAGTTCTCCTGCTTGCTGCTGTAGGCACAGGAGTTGCTGAGGGCAGGGAGAGGGAAGAAGAGACGTGATGTGGGGGCATTTTCGGGACTTGGAGTTATCCTAAATGATATTGCAGGGTCAGATGCTGGACTTTATAAATCCTGCCATAGCCCCCTCAAAGGACTGGGGGAGAGTGTAAACTACAGGGTAAACTCTTATCCACGTGGGGCAGCAGTGCTCCAGAATGTGTTCACCAAGTGCGATGAGTGTGCCACGATGGGGGAGGTTGTTGGTGTGGGAGGAGTGGGGAAGGGGTATACGGGAACCTCTTATATTATTTAATGTAACATTTCTTGTGATGTATGTATCTTCAAAAAATATACAATTTACAAAAATGATGGGTTGGGGGGTGGGGAGTGGGGTGTATGGGAACCTCTTACGTTTTTTTGTTTTTTAATGTAACGTTCTTTGAGATCTATTAACTTTAATTTAAAAAGTGTAAAAAATTAATTAATTAATTAATTAAAAGAGTCTTTGCAGGCCCCATCAAAATCTGGGCTCCGGGCCCAGGTCTCGGGGCTTTGTACCGTCTTCTCACAGGAGGAGCCCGCCCAGGACCCAGCCGGCCTCGGGCACAGCCGCTGTGGGCCCCGGCGCCCGTGCTCTGGCCACAAGGTCTCCAGCATGGGCCCCGGCTTGGGCACAGCCCCCAGGCTGGGAGCAGCGTCCGGGGGAAGGGGGAGGCTCACCAGCGGTCTCTCCGGACCCCACGCGTGACCACACATCCCCACGCGCAGTCGAGACCAGAGGCCCCTGTATGCCCGCAGGGAGTCATGGCTCCCCTCGGAGCCCCCCACCTCGCCCCTCGCCACGAGGGTGCGGCAAGATATCCCACCGGGTCGTGCAACAGGCGAGCATGTCGCAGGCGTGGAGAAGTGGGGGCCTGTGCCTCCTGCCCCAGCCCGGTCCCCGGGCAGCTGCAGCCCCCTGTCACCCCAGCATCTGCTCCTCTGCCCCTGCCCAGGCTCCCAGCGGGAGGGGGCAGGCAGAGCTTCTCAGTTATTACCGTTATCCCGGAGCCGCTCAGGCACCAACTAATTTGTTTCACCCTGGCCTCCCCCCTTATTGATCAATGCTTTAGCCGAGTGTTGTGTTAAATGGCTGGTTCCCATGGCAACCATCAGATACACGCACTTATCTGATGTGTCTGTTTCCTAGTCAGATTGCCTCCTAAGAGCTCGGAGGGAACAAATCTCCTTTCATATCCGCGCCTGTTTTCTGAAAGACATGAGCTAGTGTTCCGAGCAAGTCATTTTTAAAAACAATATCAGAAAGAGAACTTAACTGGGTTTTTCAACAGATACAACATTGTTTCATAAGGTGCATCACTCTTCAGATACACAAAAAAACCTCTGACCACATTCTCTTTCTTCCGACGCTGTCTCCTTGGGAAATAAGCTGAAATATGGAAGCAGTTTTCTGCATAAAGGTATCAGCCGCATCATTTAGAAAGAGAAAAATAGAAAACAGACTGAAACGTCAACAGCACAAGATTTACATAAACTCTAGTTCATCCACCTGCTAGGATATCACATAGACATTTCAAAGGCCACCTAGAAGCGAGAGAAATACATATTGAATTATGGAGAGTGAAAGAAACAGGATAAAAACTGTCTGTGGCTGGGGATCATAGGAATGCAAAACAAACCGACACTGTGCTGGGACAAAAACATCCAGAGAAAATGCACACACCAAAACACCGCAGGCACTGATTTGGGTCGTGGGGCCACGGGTTATTTTCCCCGGATTCACTTATTCCGTAGATATTTCTTGGGTGCCTCCGTGTGGATCCGGCCTCGTGCCAGGCCTGAGGACGGCAGCGACTGCTGCTTCCTGTATTTTCCAAAGCATATCCATGAGCCTGTGTTGGAAGTAGATGTGTCTTAAGTCAGGGTAGACATTTCACCTGTCAAATTGGCAACAAAATAAGAAGACAACGTGGACACAGAAACATACTTGCTTTCTGCAAGTATGAATTACTGCTACCTACTTGGAGAGAAATGCTGCAAACGTCAAGGAGCACCCCTTCCCACCCAGCAGCTCCCCTGGGACCCTTCCCCTACAGGTGTATACCTGAGCGCCTGTACAGCGGCGTGCCCTGAGCGCTTGTGGCGAAGCGCAAGGACAGCTTTGAAAGTCTCTGAACTCGTAAGTGCAAGAAGTTCCAGGACAAGAAACTGTTAGCCACGTTCGGTGGGGGTGGGAGGACTGCTTTTCATGGGACAGTCCCTGATTGAACGTCTTACCAAGCACTTGTATGACTTTTCAACTAAAAGATGACTAGTCGGTAAAAACTCCGGTTAAAAGGCTCCTGCAGAGCAGCCTGGAGTTCCCACCCTCGGGGTGGGAGGCAGCACCCGGCTCCTGCCCTCCGGGGAGCGGGCCTCTCCAGGCCCACGAAGGCCCTTTGCAAACCGCCCCTGGCGCGGGAGCAGCTCGGCTCACGCTGCCCGGGCGCACCTGAGACCCAACCCCAAACCCGGTGCCCAGCCCTGCACAGCCAGATCCAGCCCAGACCCCTGGGACCCCAGGACTGAGAGGGAGCCCGGTGCCCATCTCCAACTCCCTGGCACACCTGGGACTCACCTCGCCCCCCCTTTACAGGGAGGGATTGCAGGGCGGCCGACGAGGCCTCCACGCAGATCACTGGGCTGGCACGCAGGCGGAGCTTTACGCGGGGCGAGGAGTGCTGGGGGCACCCGGACAGCTGGGGGCAGTGTCCCAAGCCACCCCGACCCACCCAGCGGCTCCAGGAACCCTTGGGTGCTGGGGTCGGTTACTGGCTCGAGGCTGGCCCCCACCTCTGCCTCGCCCTGAGGCTGTGCCTCTCTCAACCATGAAATGTGGTGGGCTCTTGCTTGGCCTAATTTTGGGATGGACAGAGGCAACATAATTAAAGAATGTGGCACGGAGAAGGTTCTCAACCAACGGCAGCTGCTAGTGGAGGAAGTCCCTAAGGCCCCCAGCTGAGCAGGGAATGGCCGTTCTCCCCTTCGCTCTGTGTGGCAGACAATTCCAGGGTGAAGGCCCCCAGGCAGGCACCCACTTCTCTCGCAGGGAGGCCGAGCTTCGAGGGGCCACCTGCGCAGCACAGAGTGAGGAAGGGCTGGCCGGGGCGTGCTCCCCGCAGACCAGCGTTTTCTTCCCCGGCGCGTTCGTTCAGGGCGGGGGCCGCGTGGGGAGCTGGGTGCTCCAGACCCCCATTCCGGCCCCACCTTGCTGGGCCTGCCCCTCACCTCTCCAGCCTCGGTTTCCTCTCTGATACACAGAATCTCCGGGAAAGGGCGCCTTTCCATTCCAGAGGCCGCCCCTCCTCCTCTCGGCCATCTGCGCTCGGCTCCGAGGGCGCCCGAGGGCCCACCTCGACGCGACGCTTGTTCAGCCATTCCAGGGTCTTTGAAAACTCATAAAACCTCTTCTTAAAAAAAAAAAAATCAAAGTCCATGACTTTAATGGGAATCCAGTGTTTTCTTCAAAGTCCTAACTCAGCAGCTGCAGGAATTTTCCAGGCTTGAAAAAAGAGGAGGGAGGGAAAAAAAAATAACAATAATTAAAAAGCATCTCCTCTGGTTTCTGACAGAACATGCAAAAGCAGGTGGATTCTGGGTTCCGGCAAGGGGGAAGCAGGGCAGGGCTTCCCGGCTTCTGTGAAGTGCCCGCCTCGCTGCCGAAGGACGGCCCTCCCAGGCCTGGCTCTGGGAAGTGGGGGTTCAGCAGGGAAGAGCCCCAGAAGGGAACGGCGGGGCTGGGGAGCAGCAGGGGGTGGTCCTTCTCGCATGTCCCAGGCCTGTTGCACATAAGGGCAAGCCAAGAACCCAAGTCACAAATAAATAAAATAAAAAATAAAGAACCCAAGCCAGGAGCAGGGGCGCCAGGTACAGATTCACCTATGCTCTGAGCGGAATTTGGTGGCTGCCTCCCTCGCAGGTGATGCCTGCCACAGCAGGGCGGGTGTGCACAGCAGTTCTCCTTTGCCAGAGTGGCACCGCCAGTCCAGAGTCTTAAAACCGGGCCTGCCCTCCGACCCAGCAACTCCACTTCCAGGAGCGCATCACAGGAGGGGGAGTAAAGACGGGCACGAGGATTTGCCAACTGGCACAGCTACTGCAACCGTTTTATAAAGTTGGAAACTGCAGGATGGTCACGAAAAGTGCAGAGTCGAGCGCATCGCAGCTCAGTCCAGGTCCGGAGGATGAGCAGAAATATCACCCCAGATGAAAACACGCTCCCACCAAACTGTCAGTGAGAAAAGCAGGCTCGCGTGGTTGGTCGCCAGGTCTGTCCAACAGCATCGGGTCTATCTACCCATCCGTGTGCATCAGAAGTCCAGGGATACACCAGAATGGCCACGGGTGACATCACTGCTTCAGCTTCTCTGAGTTTTCTGACTCTTCCAGAAGAAACTAATAACGTCTCGTTTATTTCTGAGCGTGGCAGGAGACAGACCGCCAGGAGCTCACCCTGGGCGCTCTGAGGCAAGTTATTTGACTTCTCTGTGCTTCCGTTTCCTCACCAGGACAACAGGGACAGCAAGAGCACCCAGCTTATTTTCAGGACATTGGACTTGTCCTGCATGACATGGCAGTGATGGATACAGGCCATTGTATATTTTGTCATAACCTACAAAATTGTGCGGGACAGAGTGTAAACTATAATGTAAAGTAATCCAGTCAGTGGCAATGCTCCAATATGGGTTCATACATTGTGACAAACGCATCGCACTAATAAAGGAGGTTGTCGATGTGGGAAACTCTGGAAGGGAGAAGGGGTGGAGTACATGGGAATCCCTTATATTTTTATGTAACATATATGTTATCTAAAGCTCCTTTAAAAAATAAAAATTAAAAAAAACAAAAGCACCTGCCTCGGGGGGCTGCTGTGCAGTTGAAGCTGAGAAGATAGGCAGTGCCCAAATGTTAACTGTTTCTATTTTTTGCTCTTTCTACACATGAGCATGGCGCAGCAGAGTGCTCCGTGCTGGGGACACAGCAGTGACAGCTAAACTCCAGGGGAGCACACACCTTTAGCCAACACTTGCCAGGTGTGAATTCATTCCAATTAGGGGCAAAGCTGTCCAGGCACCCGGAAAGCCCAGGTAAAGGAAACTTCTTGAGAATTTCCATCATGACCTTTATTATTATTTTTTTACATTATGTAATTTATTTATTTATTTTTAATTCATTTTAAAAAAATATTACATTCAAAAAATAGAAGGTCCCCATTCGCCCCCACCGCCCCCACCCCACCACTCCCCCCACAGTAACACTCTCCCCCATCATCATGACACATCCACTGCATCTGGTGAGTACATCTCTGGGCATCGCTGCACCTCATGGTCAATGGTCCACATCATAGCCCACACTCTCCCACGTTCCATCCAGTGGGCCATGGGAGGATCTACAATGTCGGGGAACTGTCCCTGCAGCACCACCCAGGACAACTCCAAGTCCTGAAAATGCCTCCACATCTCATCTCTTCCTCCCATTCCCCGCACCCAGCAGCCACCATGGCCACTTTTTCCACACCAATGCCACTTTTTCTCGATTACTAACCATAATAGTTCATGAATAGAATATTAGTAAGTCCACTCTAATCCTTACTGTATTCCTCCTTCCTGTGTTCCTTGGCTTGGTTTTGTCCATTCCACACCTATGTCAAGAGGGGGTTTAGATTCCACATGGATACTGGATGCAATCCTCCTGCTTTCAGTTGTAGGCACTCTAGGCTCCATGGTGTGGTGGTTGACCTTCTTCAACTCCATGTTAGCTGAGTGGGGTAAGTCCAATAAACCAGAGCGTAGGAGCTGAAGTCTGTTGAGGCTCAGGGCCTGGCTATCATATTGTCAGTCCAGAGATTCAGATCCCCTAGATACATCTTAAACCCCAGCACCAACTACAATTCCAGTAAAGTAACAGGAAAGGCTTGTGAAAAGAGATCCCATCATGACCTTTAGAGCACTGCCTCCCAGCAGGAAGCAGGGCATCCACCTCAGAAGCGTGAGGCTTACAGCTCCCTGGTGTGGTGGCTGACCATCTTCACCTCCCTGTGAGCTGGCCTGGGTAAGACCAACGAACCACAGAGTAGGAGTCGCCACTCTGCTGAGGCTCAGGGCCCAGCTGGCACATGGGCGGTCCAGAGATTCAAGTCTTCTGCGTATGCACCATCCCTAGCACCAACCACAGGTTCAGTAAAAGTGACAAGAGGTGTGTGTAGGAAGGTCACCTCTGAGTCCGGCTCCATCACACTCAGGAGCACAAATTCCAAAGTTGGGCCCTCTGCCCTAGCACAGAACTCCAAATCCTCTCTGGTTCATTGGGACTTATCCAGGTCAGCTCACAGGGAGGTGAGGATGGTCAAACACCACACCTGGGAATCAGGAGTGCCGACAACTGCAAGCAGAGGAAATGCATCCACCATCCATTGGTAATCTAAGCCCCCTCTTGATCTAGAGGTGGAGGGGACATCACCATCCCAGGGTCCACAGGATGGAGTAATAAAATATGGATTAGAGTGGACCTACTGATATTCTACTATAAAACTATTGTGACCAGTAATAGAAGAACTTGTACCATTGAGGTGGAGAAAGTGACCACAGTAGTTGCTGAGGGCAGGGAGAGGGAAGAAGAGATGTGATGTGGGGGCATTTTTGGGACTTTGAGTTGGCCTAAATGATATTGCTGGGTCAGATGCTGGACTTTATATATCCTGCCTTAACCTACTGAATGTGCTGGGGGAGAGTGTGAACTTCAGGGTAAACTATTACCTGTGTGGTGCAGCAGTGCTCCAGAATGTGTTCACCGAGGGCAGTGAGTGTGCCACAATGATGGGGGAGGTTGGTGGTGTGGGAGGAGTGGGGTGGGGGTGTGGGGAGTATATGGGAATCTCTTACATTTTTTAATGTAACTTTTTTTGTGATGTATATATCTTCAAAAAAGTACAATTTACAAAAATGATGGAGTGGGGGGGTGGGGAGCAAGGTATATGGGAACCTCACCTTTTTTTTACTTTTTTGATGTGACATTCTTTGTGATCTATTAACTTTAATTGAAAAGTGTAAAAAAAAGAAGAAAAAATAAAAAAATATAAAACTCCCTTGGTCTACACTGTGACGGAGGCTGCTTTGGGGTGTGAGCCCGGGAGAGTGCGTGCTGCTCCCACCCCTGGGAAAAGGGTGGAGAGGGGTGGGGTGTCGGAGGGACTCCCAGACTTCCAGCCTGGTGAGCCCCGACGCGGGCGGCATAGAGGGGACCCTGCGGGAGGAGCAGGCGGGGCGCTGCCAAGTGCGCTCAGCCCGGGAGATGCGGAGGTGGCGGCGCCCGGACGTGAGCTGGCGGTGAGGTCACGGGCCTTCCTGTGCTGACGCACTCCGCAGGGACCGGCGTTTCCGCCGCAGCCACACGTGGTCGTCAAGGGCACGTGGTTCTGGCCCTGTGCTGAGCCCCACCTGTGAAGAGGTGGGCGCCGGGCGCACGGCCCTCCCCACCTGCGCAGGTGAAGGAGGAGACGCCGCGGGGGCCCGGGCCGGGCCTGTGCCTGCCTGAGGGGGTCCTCGGGCTCTAACACCTGGGCCTGGCCCTCGGAGAGGAAGAAATCAGACCCTGCTCCGGTCCCTAGCCCCGTCGCAGGAGAGACCCGCACACTTTAAAGCCCCTGCGAGCTGGCCTCCCCCTTCCTGGGGCACCAAAGGCCGGGCGTCTCCTCGTCACCCCAAGACCCAGCACGGTGCCCCCTCCTGGGGAGCAGTTGAATGCGCAGGGCCACCGTGGACCCCGAGTCGCCCACGTTGGGGGAAGGAGGGCACCTGCTCTGCCACTCAGGCATCCAGGGGGACAGACAGGTGCACAAGCGTCCAAGCTCCTTTACCTTCAAATGGGACGGAAGGAGGGTTGTGGCCGGTGATGACCGAGGGCTTGCACGGTGCTGGCGCCCGCAACGTCCCCTCGAGCTTGGCTGTTACCATTCTAAGTAAAATTTTACAATGAAGAATTGAATTCAGCGCTGACCATCGCTTCCCTGACCCCTCCACCCCCCACCGGGGTTCCAGGCTCGTGTTGCTGCTTCGCGTTTTGGCCTGGCCAGGTTGGAAGTCTTTGGGGATAGCACGTGTCCCGTGGCAGGACAGCTGACAGGCTCTGGGATGGCCGTGACAAGTTAATGAATTCTGCTGCTGTTACCCAAGGCACACGTCTGGGCCGCACGGCCGTCCTGTCTGCTGGGTGACCTTTAAAGGTGAGCATTTAATACCCACCCATCACTCAAGGGCTGTCTGGGCAGAGAGCCATCCCTCAGTCCCCCTCCCGCCCCGCCCCCGCCCCCGCCCCCCGAGCACTGCCCTCCTTTCTGAATCATAATACAACTTGGTGAGCCCTTGCTGGGGCATGGCCGAGGGCCAGAGGCGGCCTGGCACGGCTCCTTTGCTGCAGACCCACACCTGGCACCCCCGGGCGGAGGCTCTCCAGCTTTCTCTCTCCGTACCTAGCTTGCTTTAAGTCCCTTAATTACCTCGTTCTCATTCAACTCCCCGTGTATCTACTGAACCAACATTCGCTGAGGACCACCTCGGTTCAGATGTCTTTGGCGGCAAAGACCTCTGCACAGGCTAACCCCGTGAGAACCCGTGTTATCCCATATAATAGGCTGCCCAGGTGTCGGGCGGGTTTCCGGGTGCGGTGATAGAGCAGCACGGTGATGCCATCAAGGACCCAGGCTCCTTCCATCCCCTGGCTCGGTCTGCCACCTGCAATTAAGATAGCGGCCAGCATTCCAGTGTGCAGCTGGACTTGATACCCTTCTTTTCTGGAGGACCCTAGGCTGGACAGCTCCTCCATAAACGTCCTGAATTTTGTCATTACTATTCTGGCACCTGGGATTCTAACTGTAGAGCCTCCTCCGGGAGAGTAGTAACCCCTGAGGCTCCTCCGCACAGCACCATGCCTGGGCTTTCCATCAATCAACCAATGAGTTAATTTAGTCACCGTTTATCGGGGAATTCTTGGTGGTGCAAGAGGGTATATTAGATTTGCTTTAATTTTTCACAATTTTTAATTCTATCATAGGGTCTACAATTGTTTTTTTGTTTTGTTTTTTTATTTTGTTTTTCTTTCTATTTCATTGGTGATCATGACTCTCCAGTATATGGTGCTTCCTAATAAAACAGAATAGTTTGGCTCATTTTTCCTAATTGTTACATCTTTGATTTCTTTTTTAATTTATTTTTTTAAAAAACTATTATCAATTACCCAAAGTTTGATTCTTAACGAAATTTCACAGTGAATGATTCATTGGTTTAGAATTTTTAAAAACACTGTTCATGTTTTAGAAAATAATAATTTAACATACTTTAAGTAAATAAATTCATTAAAGGAGGCTGTAGGCATTTACAGCATTAAGAAATTCATCTTTCCAAAATGAATTTTATCACACAAGTGTATGTAATAGTCACACCTTGGGCATTTTTCAGAACTTTAATTCTTGAATTAAATGCAAATCGATATTTTAATGCACCCTATTTTGTCTAACTTGCACTTAATTTTTATTTTTATTTGAAAAAACATTTAGTAATGCAGGCGATCTTTTGTTAAATCCTTGAACAATTGATTTTCTGAAACTGTCTCTTTAAGTACTTCATATCTACATGGATGTACTTTTACAGATATTTATATTCCCTCCATAATTGACATCTTTTTAATTAAAGCTGGAAAGACATCTTAGTCACAAGACAAGCAGTAATTCCCCCAAAAGTTTAAGTCGTTAATTAGGCAACATAACGAGGATTGTGGCACATTGGGATTCATGTGCCCTCCCGGTTATCCCTCCGCCCGCCTAAATGTCTTATTTGGATGGAAGAGTTTTCCAACGAGGCGAGGGCGCCAAGCAGTGCGAGCCAACATCGCACCACGCAACGTTCATTTTGTGCAGGAAAAAAAAGATGTGACCTTTTACAAGCATCCAGGAGCACGAATTAAGAAACAAAGTTCTTTCCCGAGATCGATTGCCCCAGTATCCAGTGGAGCTCAAGGAGCTGGTTACAAGGTCGAGCAATTAAGAACTAAAGCCGAAATGACTCACATAATGGCAGAATCGCTCATTTTAACAGCCTGATCGGAAACTGTCAACACTGTGTCTGAGGCTAATGAAGCAAAGGAAATGGAAAAGGTGACATTTTTGAATAATATTATTAGTAAACGAATTGATGACATGTTGGGTGACAAAGACAACACCGATCCAAAGGTTTATTAAGTCAAAAAAGTTTTCATTGCAGATTGATGAATCTGTATATGAATGCATTACTAATTGGGCTCGGTGAATAGCGCTAATTAGAGCCCCTGCCCGAGAAAGGCTGGGGAGGACAGTGTTTGCTCTTTAGAGTAGTCCCAAAACAAATTACTGGAATGAAGCATTCAAAGTGCCGAATGAATACCTTGGAATACACACATAATTCACTGAGGAGGGACGGGTTGTGTTGTGTACAGAAGTTGCTGTAATGCGGGAAGGTGGAACAGCTCGATACCAAAGTTTGTTCCAAAAAATCCTGAGATGAGAGTCATTCGTGGCATTATTCACAGCCTCTTGTATAAAAAAAGTTTGCATGCAGATACACATTAAATGATGTGATCAGACGGTGACTCTAATAAAATCCAAGCTGTGACAGTACCGTCTGTTTCAATGCTATGTGAAGAAATGGCATCAGAATTCCAGGCTCGGCTGTTCCAGAGCGAAGTGGCTGTCCAAAGAACAAGTTAAGAGCTAAAAGAAGAAATGGGGGTGGGGAAGTGGTGATGATTCTCACTTAGCAGATCTCATTTGGCTTCAAAATATGGTGTACTTAACTTGACATGTTTGAGCACCTGGATGAACCTAATTGGAAACTGCAAGGACTATCGAGCCAAGCTGTCCTTCAAGTCTCACGATGATAAAAAAACAGTTCAAAATGCTCAAGAACCCAGGAAGTTCCCGAGGAACCTACTAGGAGGCTGGTGGCCAACATTAAATATATTTAATTATAGCTCTAAGGTGAACATAAGAGTCAGAGTGGAAGAATAATACACAAAGATTGTGTGCTCAGGCAAAATAGAAATAGTGCAACGAAAACTAGGAGATGTAAGTTAGAGAGGCGGACAGAGACTAAGCTCACGCGAACTGTCACAGTGATGAGAGGCAGGAGGTATGTAATGCCGACAAACCAAACAGTGCGCATCTGATTCATTTCCACCATCTGAGATCACCCCATCTCTGGCCATTTTTGACCTACAGGGGGAAAAAAAGCCAGTTTCTCTATGTTTCAAGCTAATTAAGTGATATTAGAATAAAGATGAGTCACTCAGATAAAAACACAAACTTTCTCAAAATAAATACAAAAACAAAAAGGAACAACTAAGAAGAACAAAACAAGCAGACCATAAGGAGAAACATAAATATAATGCAATATGTACAGTAAACACTGAAGCCCGTGGCTCAGTACCAGCAGCAAAGGTGCTTCATTCACCTGTGAAAAGAAAAAGGCTTTCACATCCTTCCAAACTGACTCCCAGAGCAAGACATGACTCTAAACAGAGTGACTTAAAAAGACCGAAAATCAGGGGACAGGCAAATGGCAACAATAAAAAAGAGAGGTTTGACTCTGATTTTGGTACAATTCAGGCCAAAAAGCATTAAATGTGGGGGGAAAAAACAAGTCCTGCTATTAGGCCAGTGACTAATTAGCAGTTCTGAACATCTCTGCAGCAGTCAGCATAGCAACCAGTGTTGTAAAGCACGGGCTACAGGGGATATAAGGAGAAACACATTTCTAATAAGAAGCTCGCACACTCTACTCAAGGTCAAGTGAAAAAAAAAGAAAGTGACAGGATAACTAAGCAATGTATTCAATCAGGTAGAACTTCTGGTTCTGTATAAAATTTATGAGAGAAGACACCTTCTCAGTCATACATGAAATATTCACCAAAACACGCCTATTGCTCGAAGTCACAATACTTTTCATTAAGTAGAAATGCTACAAATAACCCCTTGTAGGTTAGAAAGCATTAAAACTAGAAATTACAAACAAATTCAAACAAATAAATTTTCTACCTGCAAAGTTAAAATCTCTCTCAACCAACTCTCAGAAGCAAAACAAAATATAAACTGAAATTGCAGAATTTCTTTAAAATAACAGTGATGCCAGCATGATATATCAGCATCTCTGAAATACTTTGACAGTTATCAGAGCAAAATTCATTACCTTAAATACTTGTATCAGTAAAAACAAAAGAATGAAAAGAAGTGAATTATACTCCCAGTTCGGAAAAAAAAAAAAAATCTCTAGAAAATGAACAACAAAATAAACCAAAAGAAAGCCAAATAAGGAAATAGTAAAGAAAAAAAGCAGGAATTAATGAGGTAGAATATAGAAAAAACATAGAACTAATTAATAAATTAAAATCTAATTCTTTGAAAAAATTAACAAAATAGACAAGCCATTAGTTAATCAAGAAAAAAAAAGGAACAAAGCATATGTATACAAAATAAGAAATAGTAAGAGGTAATACATATTGAAAAAGAGAACATCTTAAAAATCATAATAGACTACTTTGCACAGCTCTATGCAAATAAATATAGAAACTTTGATGAAATAGATAATTTTCTAGGAAAGTACAATTTACCAAAATTTATCCCAGGAGAGACAGAAAATTTAAACAGCCTAATTTTCACAAAAGAAATAGGGAAAATTTTGAATATCTGCAAAAAGAAACTCAAAAAACAAAACAGATTTCAGTGAAACTGGTTAGCTGTAAGTGAAAACCTTAAATATATTTTTAAATGCTCAGTTTCATTCATAGTAAGGGAAAAGGAGGGGCATGAAATTTCTCTGAATATACTTTTTATACCATTTTGACTTTCGAGTCACATTAATATTTTACACATTCCTAAAAGGAAGTTAAGTCTACAGGACTGGGGGGGGGGAGTTACAAATGAGCATAACTGTATGTCTGTTTGATAACATAACCACATGGAAGAAAATGAGAGTTAATCCAAGTAATTGTTGAACTCATTTATCTCTTTGTATGACTTCCGTGGAATATATTTTTAAAAGAAAGAAAAAACTGCTGAACTTTACTTAGAGGCTTGTTGCTGCTGTTGGATTTGGGGGCAATTCTTAAAACTATTTTCTGCATCGTGTAGGATTAAGCAAAAAAGCAAATACATTGATGCCACTGAAGGCCAGGTTTCATTTTTGGGACAAAGAGGATGCAAAAATGGAGGAGGGGGAAACCAACTCAAGACGCTGGAATGAAATCAGAAATAGCAGTCTGAACTAATTTTCTTAAATATTTGCTTCATAGCTCTCTCCACTGAACTGCCTAGAAGTGATCGCAGATCTGAGGAAGGAAAAGGAAAAGGTGAACCCTGTCTATTCACTGGTGCCAAAAAGTAAGGTAGCACCCCAAGCTGATGGAGACATAAGAAAAGTTCTCAGGAACCACCTCAAAGAGGCTGCTATCAGCCAAATTGGGGGAAATTTTATCATCAAATGGACTCTAATGTATGGAAGCTTTAAGAAAAAGAAATGTGAAAACGATTCCAGCCATGGCCGACTGCCTTGCAGAGCTAGTCTTCCCACTGACCCCTGCAGAACACGGGCAGGACGTAGGAAACGACCGTGAAGAGGCATCTGCGAACCAGCAAGGCGATGACACAGATGTTGGGATTAGTGAGGATTTGAAAGCAGCTCCTGATGAGCAGCTAGGAACACGCTCGAAACAAATGTAACCAGAGAAATTAAAGTACAAAGAGGACCCCAGTGGACATTTCAGGACTAAAACACACAATAACTGAAACAGAAAAACTCAGGGGATGGTAACAACAGCAGAATGGAGATGACAGAGAAACAAATCAGTGAACTTGAAGATAGAAAGATATAAATCATTCAATCTGAACAGAAAAAACAGACTGAGGAAAAAAGATACAGACCCTCAGCGATGCTCAATGTCAGCAAAATGCTCAACAAAACACTGAACATTCATGTTGTCAGTCCTCTGGTGACAAGAGAGGAAAAAGGGGGTGGGACCAAAAAGGTATTCAAAGAAATAATGGCTGAGAATTTCTCAAGGCTGGCAAAGGACCTAAACCCACAGATTCAAGGAAAGTGTAAAACCAAAGAAATTCATGCAAAGACCCCTCAAAATCAAACGTCAGAAAACTAATGGCAAAGGAAAATTCTCTAAAGCTGTGAGAAATGACTTGGAAGCTACCAGGGAAAACTAACCTGAATGATAAGTAATTTCCAGAAGGAAGTTACACAATATTTTTTCAGGTGCTGAAAGACAAGAGCTGTCAACCCTGGATTCCATATTGAGCGAAAGCATCCTTCAGGAATGAAGGGAAATAAAAACATTTGAAGGCAAAGGAAGATTAGGAAAATTTGTCAAGAGAATTCCCTGAAACAGAAAGGAAATAAGGAAAAGAAGAAACTTTGAAACATAGAAACAATTGAAAGAGGGAAAATATGGATTAATACAATAGAGTTTCCTTCTTCTCTTAAGTTTTCTAAATTTATGTTTGGTAGTTGAAACAAAAAGTATAACACTGTCTGATGTGGATGTTAATATCTGTAGAAGAAAATGGTTAGGACAATTCCACTGTAAGTGGGGGAAGGTAATGGGTTTTAGCTGGAGAAAGGTTTCCATACTTCACTGAAGCTGCTAAAATGTTGACACCAATAGATCTTTGTGGTGATGGAATAGTTCTGCATCTTGACTGGGGTAGCAGATACACAAACCCACATGTAATAAAATGGCATAGAACTGTGCGCACGCGTTGTACCACTGTTGATTTTCTGACTTTTATATTCTGTATAAATACCTAAGATGCAAACATTGGGGGAAAATGGACAAAAGATACATAGAAACTCTCTATATTCCTACTCCTTCGCAATTTTCTCTAAATCTGTAATTTTTCAAGACAAAAAGTTAAAAAAAGAAAAACAGGAATGTGAAATAAAAATATTTCAGACAAAGGCTAAGAGAATTTGTTACCAACAGACCAGCAATACAAGAAACACCAAGGCGAGGCTTTTAACCCACAGGGAAACAGCTCCAGGTAGACAAATTTATGGGAAAGACTAAATAAGCGGGTAAATATAAATTACATTATTTTTATGAAAGTCCATTCGCTATTTAAAACAAAATGAATAATAATGTTTTGTGCAGTTGTACAGAGAAAAAAAAAACATGTGAAAACCTTAGCTTAAAAGACAAGAGGGGATAAATATGGTTAAAATTTTGTAAGATTCTTGCATTCTTTGGGAAGTGGTAAAAGTACTAACCTAAGGAAAAATATCACAAGTCAGGAATGCATATTGAAATCTGTAATCCTTGGAAATCACTACAAAGGTATAAGAATGTCTAACTAAAGATTTAATGTAATAATACAAATACTTGCTTATTCCTAAAGAAGGCAGGAAAGGTCAATGAAGAAACAAAAACACAGAAGAGATCTTACTCTTTATTTGTAGTGTTTATTCCATTACATTTAACGTATCAGTTAATTTTGTGAAGTATAGTAGAATAAACACTCCAATTAAAAGACAAAAATGCTGGAGGGGATAAAAATCAAGACCCAACTATATGTTATTTACGAGATACACTTTCCATATAAAGACAATCGAAAGACACAGAAAGGTCAAAAATGAAAGAAGGTTGAAGACACACCATGCAGTCAATGGAATGATGCTGGTACCACAAGGCAAGGTAGACTTTAAGGCCAGAAGTATTCCTACAAACAACGAGATACATTTCATAAAGGGGTCAGTTCACCAGGGAAACAAAGCATCCTAAACCTTCAAAATCTATAAAGCAAAAGTGAGCAGAAATAAAAAGAAAAATAAACATATCTACAATCCTGGTTGAAGATTTTAACACTCCTCTCTCAGGAATTGATCCAGCAAACAGAGAAAAAAAAAAGTACATAAAAGAGCTGAGCAACGTAATTAATCAGTTTGACCTAATTGACATGTGTAGAACACCACTTCTAAAAACTTCCAAATACATATTCTTTTTATGGGCACATAGAACATTTACCAGAATAATCTCTATAACTGGACCATAAGTCAAATCTCAATAAATTTCAAAGGATTGAAGTTGTATAAAGTATGTTGCCCAATCACAGGAGAATTAAACTAGAAATCAATGACAGAAAGGTAGCTAGAAAACCACCAAATGTTTGGGAATTAAGTGGTACACTTCTAAATAAGCCATAGGTCAAAGAATAAATCAATATGAAAATTAGAAAGCTACTTTGAACTAAACAACGGTGGTGGTACTACCCATCAAAACTTGGAGATGCAGGCAAGCAGGGCTTAAAGGCTTAAAGTGTATACTTTAGGAGAAGAAAGGTTGAAAAGAAATGATCCAAGCTTCCATCTCAGGACATTAAAAAAGAATAACAAGTTAAACCAAGAAAGTGGAAGAAAGGAAATTCTAAATCAAAGAGCAGAAATCAAAAAATATAAAACAGACAAACCACAGAGAAAATCAACAAAGCCAAAAGTTGGCTTCTTGTAAAGATTAAAAACTAAACAAATCCTTAGCAAGACTGGTTTTAAAAAGCTAGAGAAGAGAGCACAACAATGAATCCACATCACTGTAGGTAATAAGAAAATATTAGGAATAACATTAAACAGAGAAACTTACCATTCAGATGAAATTAATAAAATTACACAATTCAAAACCTGTAACTTACCAAAAACTATCCAAGAAGAAATATAAAATTTCAATAGTCAAATATCTATTAAAGAAATTGTATCTGTAGTAAAAGGCAAACCTTCCCACCAAGAAAACTTTAGTCAAATTGCCTTCATTCAAGAAATCTTCCAAACACTTAAGGAATTAAATCACCAATCTTACGCAAACTTTTTAAGACATGAGAGAAAAGGGGAGTATTTCCTAGCTCGTTGTATGAGGCCAGAATTACCTTTCTACTAATACCTAAGAAGGGCCTTACAAGATAGAAAATAACAGAAACCACAAGAAAAAGAACACTATAGACCACTATCTCTTAGGAATATAGATGCAAAAATCTTCAACAAAATACTAGAAAACCAAATCCATCAACATACAAAAACATTACACACCACAACCAAATGGAACCCAGGAATGAAATGTTCATTTCACAAACAGGAATCAATTAATGTAATACACTATATCAACAGAATAAAAAACAAAAATCACATGATCATTTCAATGGATGCATAGATTTTGGTGTGACAAAATTCAGCACCCTTGAATGACAAAAACACTCAACAAACTAGGAACAGAAGGGAACTTCCTCAATCTGATAAAGAGCATCTATGAAAAACCCACCGCAAACATCAAATTCCATGGTGAAAGACGGAGCACTTTCCCCCAGGCCAGGAGCCAGACAAGGATGTCCACTCTCAGCACTTCTATTCAACATTGCACTGCAGGTTCTGGCCCGGGCAACTAGGCAAGAAAAAGAAATAAAAGGCATCCAGAATGGAAAGGAAGAAATGAAACTATTTCTATTCACAGATGGCATGACCTTGTATATAAAAAATTCTAAGGAGTACAGTAAAAAGCTATTTGAACTAATAAATGGTTCTGCAAGGTTGCAGTAATCAATTGTATTTCTGTATACTTGCAATGAATCATCCAAAAATGAAATCAAATAAAAAGAAGAAAATAATTCCATTTACAATGGCATCAAAAAGAATTAAATACTTAGGGATAAATTTGACAAAAGAAGTACAAAACTTATGCCCAGAAAACTACAAGACATCACTGAAAGAAGTTAAAGACGCTCTAAATAACTGGAAAGACAACCAGGCTCGTGGATATTTATTGTTAAGATGGAAGTACTCCTGAAATTGATCTAGAGATTCAACACAGTGCCTGCAAGAAGCTCAGCTGGTTTCTTTGTAGACATTGACAAGCTGATTCTAAAATCCACATGGAAACTCAAGGGCCCCCAAATAGTCAAAACAATCTTGAAAAAGAAGAACAAAGTTGGAGGGCTCACACTTCCTCATTTCAAAACTTCGTACGAGGCAGCAGTACTCAAAAGAATGTGGGGCTGGCTTTAAGGACAGACATCTAAGTGGACGCAACAGAACTGAGTGCATCAAAGCCCCAAATGTCAGAGTTAACACTGTAAAATTCTTAGAAGTAAACACATGGGGAAACCCGTGGGACTTGGATTTTGCAATGGTTTCTTGGCAATGACACCAAAGGCACATGCAGCAAAAGGAAAATAAGTTGGACTTCGGCAACATTAAAACTTTCGTGCATCAAAGAACATTATCAAGAAGTGAAAAGACAGTCCTTGTAATCCCCACAGATCACTTGGAAATCGTGTACCCGATAAGAGCCTGGGATCTCAATAATAAAAGGACAAGTAATCCAGTTTAAAGAGGCAAAGACAGTAAACAGTGCTTCAAATGGGGAGGGGCGGGGTGCTCCCGAAGGCGCTAGAGACATCTGGACACATAGGCAGGGCAAACAATCTCAGGAATTCAGCTCCCTCTCAGTGAGCCTTGCCTTGCCTATATGCTCCTCAATGTAAGAGAGTTAGACTCATGTATAATTTCCCTGTACATGGTTCTATAGATTTTAGAGGTCTATATAAGTTTAATTTTTTTTGAAGATTTATTTATTTTTTTGTCCGCCCTCCTCCATTGTCTGCTTTCTGTATTCATTCACTGTGTGTTCTATATCTTCTTGTATTCTCATTAGGCAGCTTCGGGAACCAAACGTGGGACCTTCCAGAGTGGGAGAGAGGCGATCACTCTTTTGTGCCACCTCAGCTCCCTGGTCTGCTGCGTCTCTTATTGTCTCTCCTCTGTGTCTCTTTTTGTTGCGTCATCTTGCTGGGTCAGCTCTCCACATGGGCCAGTCGCCACACAGGCCAGCGTACCCTCACCAGGCAGCCCTGCGTATCGAATCCTGGACCTCCTATATGGTAGATGGGAGCCCAATTGCTTGAGCCACACCTGCTTCCCTATATAAGTTTTAACTGAACCTACAATTAGCATTATACTCGTTAAATGTTAGTCCCAGGGACTTAACTCTTCAGACTGTTCTTATGACAGTGAGCAAGGAATCTCAGCAGCATTGTGACAGCTATTCTCCAGTTCATTGGACTCACCCAAGATAGCTAACGAAAGGATGATGATGGACAATGCCCATCTCAAAAAACAGAGTATCTACAGCTACAAGCAAGACAATTCCATCCATCTGCCCCTGGGATCTAAGCCCCCTCTTGATTAGAAACAGAGTGAGCATCACCATCCCCAAATCCTCAAGACTGAAGAATGAGCAAACATAAGGGGGGAATGCAACTGCAGACTAAAGGAGACTATTATTCTAGTAATGGAAAACCTTATAACACTGATATAAAGACATTGGTCACCAGAGAATCTCAGGGGAGGGAGAGAGAATAGGTGTAATATGGGGCATTTGGGGACATTGGAATCGTCCTGCATGACATTGCAAAGGCAGTTCCAGGCCATTATACATTTTGTCAAAACGTATAAATTGTGCAGGGCAAAGTGTAAACTATAATATAAACTATAGACCATGGTTAGTAGCAATGCTTCAATATGTGCTCATCAATTGTAACAAATGTACAACACTAATGAAAGAAGTGGTTAAGGGGGGGAAGTATGGGATGGAGAGGGGGTGGGATATATGAGAATCCCCCTATATTTTCGATGTAACATTTATGTAATCTAAAGCGTCTTTCAATATAAAAAAATAGGTAAAGGACTTCATAGTGATTTGGCACTGTGCACCCCCGGGAAAGCGTGTTCCTAAACTCATCCATTCCTGCAGGTGTGATCCTAGGGTAAATAGGACTTTCTGAAGAGGTCAATTCAGTTAAGGCCCACCTCAGTCAGGATGGATCTAAATCCTATTACTAGAGTCCTTTGTAAGAATGAAATTCATTCAGAGAGAGAGAAAGCCATAGAGGAAGCAGCCAGAAGTGGAACATCAACAAAACCCAGAAGAAAAGGGAGAGGCCGCTATTTGCCTTGCCACAGCACAGAGGAGTCCAGGGCCAAGAAATCAGCCCCCGAGTGCCACAGCCTCGCAGGAGAAAGCATCACCTTCACAATGCCTTGATTTTTTTATTACTCCCAGCCTCAAAACCATGGGCTAACAAATTCCCATGTTTAAATTGTTAAATTGTTTAAGCCAACTCATTGCATGGTATTTGCTTGATCAGCCAAGGAAAACTAAAACAGACTTGAATAGACATTTCTCCAAAGAAGAGATACAAGTGGCCAACAAGCACATGCAAAGATGCTCAACCTCATAAGTCATCAGGGAAATGCAAATCAAAACCACAACCTGATATGCTGCACACTCATTTGATGGCTAAAACCAAAAAGAAAGATAATAACAAGTATTATTAAGGATGTGGAGAAACTGGGACCCTCATAACATTGTTGGTGGGACTGTAAAATGGTGCAGCCACTTTGTAAAACAGCCTAGAGTGCCTAAAAAATTTAAACATAGAGTTACCGTTTGATCCAACTCCACTCCTGGGTATATACTCAAGAAAAATGAAAGCATATGTCCACACAAAAATGTGTTCAGAGCAGCAGTGTTCATAACAGTCAAAAGGTGGAAAGAACCCAAACATCTCTCAGGTTATGGATGGATAAACAAAATGTGATATATTCCATTAAATAAGAATATTATTGGACAATTAAAAATGAAGTACCACTACATGCTACAATATGGATGAACCTTCAAAACATTATGCTCAGTGAAATGAAGAAAGGCAGTCATAAAGGCCATATATGACATGTTTCCATTTAAACGAAATGTCCAGAGTAGGTAAATACATAGAAAAGAAAGTAGATCAGTGGGGGCTTAGGGCTGGCGGGGGGTGGGTGGAGGTGGGATTGGTGCATGGTGCTAAGGGGTATGGGCTAAGAGGGTTTTTTTGGAGGTGATGAAAATGTTCTAATTTGATTCTGGTGATGCCTGCACAACTTTATGAATATATTAAAAACCATTGGCTTGTACATTTTAAACGAGTGAATCGAATGGTTTATGTAAAGTTGTTATACAAAAAAGGAAATAAGTAAGTAAAGAAGTAAGAAGTGAAACCTACTTTCAGAGCTTTCTGACTATTAAATGTGTTAAGTGTGAGAGTGCTGGAATGTTACACTTTTCGCAACCACTGCGGTTAATAATCGATTTAGGCAAGAAGCATCAATGGATGCTCAAATCATTCACTTACAGTTCTTTGAGGAATAGGACAAGCAGTCTCAAAGTATCTCCCCACAGATTACTTATTGATTACACATGGGCAAGATTTCTTTTACAGTAGAGAAGACTAGTGGGCATCACCTAAACAAGTGACAAAAATTACATCAGGCAACAGAAGACACTGTCTTCATTTGCATCAAATGCCCCAAGAAGGACAATCATCTCTTGTACAGTCTTGCTGGAAATAATGCAAAACTATGCAAAAGAAATGAAAACATGTGTCCATAAAAAGACGTGTCCAGGAACAGTAAAAGTACCTCTATTTGTAGTGTGTGTATGTGTGTAATTATTTTTTGGAACCATTTAAATTGGGTTGTATCTATCATGCCCCATTAATACTTCGATGTGTATTTCCTAAGGAAAAACAATGTTCTCATACATAACCATAGTACATTTACCAAAACCAAGAACTTGAACATTGGTGCAATATTTCATATTTCACCTAAATTACAGTCCTATATTCAATTTCCTAAATTGTCCCAATACAGTACCCTAGAGCAATTTTTTTTTCTAGTATGGGATCTGATCCTGAATCATGGACTGCACGTGGTTGCCAAAATAACTTTTCCATTTCCTTTCTCTTTTTTTGTGACAGTGACATTGAAGAATACAAGTCAATTCTTTTATATACTGTCACTCAATTCGGTTAGCTTGAGGCTTCTTCCGCATTGTATCAAGATTGTTCGTTGTCCTCTCAAGCTCAATGCCTCTTACTTCTGATGGCAATGGTGTCTGTATGTTCCTTTCTGCTGATGTTCTTTTGGTCACCTGATCAAATCCATTTCCCCTGTTAGTAAGAATTAATTTGTGAGGAGCTGTTGAGGCCCCATAAATATCCTGTCCCTCTCCCCTCCAGCCTCCATCTTTATACATTCATTGATGACTCCTGCTGGAAACAATTTTTACTATGATAGTTGCAAGATGGTGACCCTCTTCATTCCAATTTTCAATCACATCTTTTGATGAATAGAAGTTCTTAAATGTGATGAAGTGTAATTTAGCAATTTTATCTCTTATGGTTTATGCCTTTTGCATCCTGTTAAGAAATACTTGCCTAGCCAAGGCCACAAAGAGATTTTACTGTTTTCTTCTAAAAGTTGTATTGTTTTACCTGTCACCATTAGCTCTATGATCCATCTCTAATTCTTGCATGTGATTTGAGGTAGGGAATCAGAGTTCTTATATTTCATGTGGACATCCAGCAGCTCCACAAATGGCATTGGTGGCCTACTGGCCACCCGTAACTCAACCTCTTTGTCTGTCCCATGGCCATCTTTCTCCAACCCTTGTCTCCGTTTCCTGTTTATAAAGATTCCAGCCATACTGTATTAAGGCCACCTTGATTCAGTTTGACCTTACCTTAACTGATTCCATCTTCAAAGTCCTTTTTTACAAAAGAATTCGCATCTTCAGGAGGAGGGGTTAGGGTTTGAACAGGTATTTGTGGAGGATATGTGTCAATCTGTAACAGAGATAATCTGTCTTTTGTTCTAGGGTTTCCTTTAGATTTTTGCTTAACATTTGGCTTTTGGCAGTCTTACTATGATTTGCCTAGGTGTGATATGCTTCCCTTTTAAGATTTGCAGAGTGTCTTAAATCTGCGAGTTGTATCTTTCAACAATTTTGGAAAATTTCTTGAGCATTTTCACTTCGACCATTGCTTCTTCCCATTCTCTCTTCTGGGACTTCGATTAAATGTTACACCTTTTCATTTTATTTCATGTGCTTTTTTCTGTATTTCCCATTATTTCCATTTTTTTTCCCAATTCACCAACCCTGCCTTCTGCTTTGTCTAATCCTTTGTTAAATCTGTTTAATGAGTTTTTTTATTCCATATATTGTATTTTTCAATTCTACAATTCCCATTTGATTCTTTTCATGAATTCCAATTCTTTCTTGAAATTCTCCACCAGTTCATGAGTTTTATCAATGTTTGTTTGTTTGTTTGTTTGTTTGTTTTCTGTTTCCTTCAACATACTTTGACATCCACAACTTCTAACTCGATTATCTAGACCAACTTTGTCAGGTTTTGTCTTAGTTCTCAGTTTAGAGCTATTATAAATAATGTTGCCATCAATATATGTATACATGTTTTTTGGTGTACGTGCATATGCATTTATGTTAGATATGTATCTAGTACAATTCCTGGGTCATCTTTGACAGTAGATAATGCCAAATTCTTACAACATGGTAGCTCCAAGTTACCAACCAACTCCAACCAAGAGGGAATGAGTATTCGTTGATTCACAGTCTCACCTACACTTTGTTTTGGCTGTTTTTCTTATTTTAGTCATTCTTATGGGTGCATATGGGGTTTATTATTGTGGCTTTAATTTGCACTTTACTAATTCCTGAGTCTGAGAATTTTGCAGATGTTTATTTCCTATTTTGAAATCTTATTTTGGGAAGTGACGGTTGGATTCTCCTGGCCATTTCTCACTTGGGTTGTTTCTCTTTTTCTGACAGATTTGCAGCAGTTCTTCACATAGTCTGAATCTCACTGCTTCATTTGTTGTATTTCAAATATCTTTTCCCAGATATTTGAGTGGTTTGCTTTCCACTCTTTCAATAGTGTCTTTTGAAAGACAGAAGCTCTTAATTTAGTGTGGTCCAAATTATGAATTTTTATTATTAATATTCTTGTCTTATTTAAGAAAACTACCACAATGCTATCCTTGCTGCTTATTGTGTGGGTCTCTTTGAGGCTCTCTATTCTATTCCATTGTTCTAGTTTTCTATTCTTTGTCAATATTATGTAAAATCAGTTGATACCTGGAGGAATAAGTTTCCCACATTTTTTCTTTTTGAAGAGTGTCTTTATTATTGTGGTCCTTTGTATTTCCATAGAAATTCTAGAATGAGCTTAATTCCCACAAAAAAAACCATATTGGGATTATATTAAATTACAGGTCAGTTTGACATGTTTACAATATTGAGTTTTCAAATTCATAAGCATGATAAAGTTTGCCATTTATTTAGGTATTTTTAAATTTCTCTCAGCATTTTATGGTTTTCTGTGCAGAGGTTTTATTTTTTGTTAGATTTATTCCTCAGTACATATTATGTTTACCCTATTGGAAATGCCATCTTTTTATTTCAATTGCTGTGTGTTTATTAACACACAATAATATTGTGTATTATTGATATATAGAAATGCAATTGATTTTGAATATTGCCCTTGAGTACGGCAAACTTAACAAACTCAATTCTAAGAATTTATCTGTATCTTTTTTTCTTTGCTTTATTTTAATGTTCTATATATTTTTTTCAACGATAAATTTTATTCCATCTTTAAAATATTGCAAACAGTTCTTGGGAATCATCTGGCATCCTGTTTCCACAACTGGACTACTCTTAGAACTTACTCACCAGCCTGCTGAAGTGTTCCTTTTTCAGAGACATAGATACCGACCCAAAATTTTCTGATAGCCTTGTTTTTAACTGTTGTGAGTTGCTGAATCAAAGCAGCTGAATTTCATACAAATTCAATGTCATTTCCTTCAAGAATTCACTCATCTTTCTGGACTTGAGATACTGAACAAGCAGTGCCTGGCCTCATCTAAACCCTGTGTTTATATGTTCCACTTCCTATGTGCATTATATGTGTGCACATATAATCTGCAGGTAATGAAAGCTACATTTCTTTTCTCAATCCTTTTATTATTTTTAAGATTTTAAAAATTTATTTAACCCCCCTCCCCGCCCTTGCTACTTGCTTGCTATCTGCTCTCTGTGTCCCTTCACTATGCGTTCTTCTGCCTGCTTGTCTCCCTTTGTTGCGTCATCTTGCTGTGCCAGCTCTCCGCGGGCGTGGGCTGTCAGCTCTCCGCAGGCACAGGCCAGCTTGCCTTCACAAGGAGGCCCTGGGACACGAACCCAGGGCCTCCCATATGGTAGACAGGAGCCCAGTCCGTTGAGCCACATCCTTTTCCCTCAATCCTTTTAAATTTTTTATGCTTTGTTTTCTGAGAAGTGAAAACAGATACTGTTCTCTTATTTCCAGTCTCAAAAGGAAAGATTTCACCAGTCCACCTATAAGTATGATTTTTTTTAGTAAGGAAATTCCTTTCTCTTTCTTCTTTACTAAGAGAATTTTTATCATGAAGGGATGCTGAGTTCCATCGAATGCTTCTTGGCAGTATTGGGGGGGATCATATAATATCTATCCTTTATTTTATTAATGTCAATTACATTTATTGTCAAATGCTAAGCCAATCTTATACCCCTGGAAGAAACCCAAATTTATGGAGTTTTATTATCTTCTTTGTATAATGCTGGGTCTACTGTTCTAATATTTTGTTGAGGATTTTTTAATCTATGCTCATGAGGAAGATCGACCTGTTACATTTCCTGCTCAAAATATTATTCTCAGGTTTGGTATCCAAACTATGTTAGTCTCCTGAAATAAGCTAAAGAATATTGCCCATTTTTTAATTCACTGGAAGGGATTATGGAAAACCAAATCGATTTCCTTGTTAATGCTTGGTCTAGGAATGGACTTCCTCGAAGGTTTTAAATTATGGATTCAACTTATCTTATTTAATAATTAGAAAACATTCATAATTTTGATTCCTCCCTGGGTCTGTTTTGATGGGTTCCCTTTTTCTAGGAGATCTTCCGTTTCAGGTAAATTTTCACATGGACCAGCATTAGGGTCTTCAGAACAGCCGCTTGCCCTGAGTGTTCGTGGGAACTGCAGTCACTCCCTCTTTTTCATCCTGACATTATCTGTGTTTTCACCTATCTTTTACCAGTCTCTTCATGGGGTCATCCATTTTATTAATCTGTTTAAAGATCAAAAATATTGCTTTACAGATCCTTTCTACTTGCTTTCTACTTCATTGTGTTCTCTTCTTCATCACCTCTTTTCTTCTCATTTCTTTGCATTTAATTTGTTGTTCTTTCCTCTAACGTCTTGAGAATGATACTCAGCTTAGTGGTTTTCAATCTTTATTCTTTTTTAATAGGTGCACTTCAAGCTCTAAATTCCCTGACTAAATATGACTTCTGATGTATCACGCAAGTTCTTCCCAACAACTTTATAAATGCATAATTTACATACCATCAAATTCACCCATTTTAAGGATACAAGTTAATGATATTTAGGAAATTTACTGAGCTGTGCAAACATCACCAGTTTTAGAAAAATTTCAACCCTCCATTGAGATGCCTCATGCTTGTCTATAGTTAATCTCAGCCCCCCACCCCACCCAACCCTAACCTCCACCCCCAGGCAACCTCTAATCTACTTTCCATCTCTACAGTTCTGCCTTTTCTGGACATTTCGTTTGGATGGTCTTTTGTGTCTGATACCTACATTCCAGCAGGTATCAGTATTCAATTCCTTATCATTGTATGGAATTGTGTATATCCATTCACCTCTGATGTTGATTCATCAAGTGGGTTGGTTCTACATTTTAGCTACAAAAGAGCTGATGTGGACATTCACGCACAAGCATTTGTGTGGACATAAAGTTCCTTTTCTCTTGGAGAAACACCTGGGAAAGGAATGGCTTCATCGTGTGCTGATGCATAAAGGACTTTAAAAGACACTACTAAACTGTCTCCAAAGTGGTTGTGCCATTCTACATTCCCATTGGCAATGTATTAAGTTCCACTTCGGCCACATCCTCACCAACATTTCATACGGTCTGTTTCGTTGTTGTTGATACTTTAGCCAATCTAATAGACGCGTAGTGGTATCTCACCCAGGTTTAAATCGCATTTCTAAGGTCTCCATGTGCTTCTGTGCCGTCGTGTCCCTGTTTGGTGAAGGATCTGTTCAAATCTTTTCATGTACGTCTTTGCCATCTGTACATTTGCTCTAATGAACTGTCCAAATCTTTTGCCCATTTTTTATAGGATTGCTTATTTTCTTAGTTTTGAGTTTTGAAAATTATTTATATATTCTGAGTGCAAGTTCTTTTTCAAGTAAATGTCTGCAAATGTTTTGTCTCTGTCTGCGGTTTGTCTTTTCATTGTCTCAGAATGCCTTTTGAAGAGTAGAATAGTGTTTTGTTTTTGTTTTTCATTTTTTCATGTGTTTATTTATTAAGAGTAGAAGTTTTTAATGTTGGTGAATTACAGTTTATTGATTGGTTCTTTATGGGTTGTGCTTTTGGTGTCCTATCTAAGAAATCTTTGCCAAATCCTAGGTAACGAATGTTTTCTCCTAGAAGTCTTACAATTTTATATTTTATATTTATATCTATGACCTATTTTAAGTAACTTATTATACATGGTGTGAGAACTAGGTTAAAATTCATCTTTAGATGGATATCCAATTGTTCCAGCAGCATTTCACAAAAAGGCTCTCCTTTCCTCTTTGCATGTTTGATGAAAATCAGTCGTCTGTATATGTGTGAGTCTATTTCTGAGCTCTGCTTCCATTGACCTCTTTATCGGTGCACACACCAACAACCCGCTCTCTTGATTACTGCAGCTTTGTTAAGTAAGTGTTGAAATCAGGGCGTGAAAGTCTCCACATTAGATTCTTCTTTATTCAAAGTTCTGTTAGCTATTTGAGGTCGTTAACATTTACATGTGAATTTTAGAACCAGTTTGCCAACTTATGCAAAAAAAAAAAAAGCCTGTTGGGATTTCAATTTACGAGGGAAAAAAAGCCTGTTGGAGTTTTTGATTGAGATTATATTGAATCTATAAAACAATTTGGGGAAAATTAACCTCTTAACAATGTTGAGTTGCTTAATCTATAAACAAGGTTTATTTCTGCAGTACTTTAGATCTTTAATTTCACTCAGTAGTGTTTTATAAGTTTCAGGGTACACGTCTTTCACATATTTCATCAGACGTATTCATACTTTTATGTTTTTGTAAATGGTGATGTCTTTTATTTCAGTTTCCAATTGCTCATTGCTAGTACATAGAAACGATTGATTTTGTCTTTGATTTTTAAAATTTGTGGTAACATGTACACACAAAATTTTCCATTTGACCCATTTTCATGTGCACAATTTGATGATCTTAGTTACAGTCACAATATTGTGCCACTATCACCACCACCAATGACCGAAATTTTTTTTTCACTCTTATTGAAATTCTGTGCTGGTTAAGCAACTCCCATTGCCCTGCCTTCCCATCCCTGTAAACCGCAAAACACTTTTTGTCATAATAGATTTGCTTTCTCTATAGAAGCGATATCATAAAACATTTGTCCTTTTGCGTCTGGCTTTGCACTCAGCAAGATGCCTTCAAGGTGTGCCCATGTTAGAGCATGGGCCAGCACCTCACTTCTTTTTGTGACTATTATTCCACTGATGGCTAGACCACATTCTGTTCATCCACTCCCCTGTGATGGATGCTTGGGTTGCGTCCACCTTTTGGCTGTTGAGAATAAAGCTACGAAGAGCACTGGTGAACAAATGCTCTGTTTGAGTCCCTGTTTTCGATTCTTTGGGGCACATGCCTAGAGATGGAACTGCCAGGTCATCTGATAATTCTCTGTTTAACTTCCTGAGGAACCACCAAAGAGTTTTGCTCAGGAGCTGCACCATTTCAGATTCCCACCAACAATGTAGCGGGGTTGCTATTTCCCTGCATCCTGGCCAGCACTTGTTCTTTTCTTTTCTTTTCTTTTTTAATAACAGCAATTCTACTAGGTGTGAAGTAGTATCTCATTGTGGTTTTGATTTCCATTGCCTAGTAGCTAATGACGCTGAGCATCTTTTCCTGGGCTATTGGCCCTTTACTTAGGGCTTTTGGAGAAATGTCTATTCAAGCCCTTTGCCCATTTTTTAACTGGGTTGTTTTGTTGAGCTGTAGGAGTTCTTCATATATTCTAAAGATTAATCCCTTACCAGATCTGTATTTTTACACTTATTCGTCCCCCCCCCTTTTGTGTGTGTCTTTTCACTTTCTTGATAATGTTCTCTGTTGCAAAAAAGTTTTTAATTTTGATGAAGTCCATTTTATCAGTGGTTTCTTTTGTTTTTTTTTTAAAAAGAGGTACCAGGGACTGAACCCAGGACCTCCTACATGGAAAGCAGGTGCTCAACCACTGAGCAACATCTGCTCCCTTAACTGTTTCTTTTATCGGTCATACTTTGGGTATAAAATCTAAGAATCCATTGCCACACCCAAGGCCATGAAGGTTTTCCTGTGTTTTCCTCTAAGAATTCTATAGTTTTAGTTCTTACATTTAGGTCTTTGATCCATTTTGAGTTAATTTTTATATGTGGTGTAAGGTAAGGATCCCATTTTATTCTTTCACATATGGATATCCATTTTTCTCAGCACCATTTGTTTCCTTATGTCATGTTTCATACTTTCATACCAATTGTTGAAAAGACGGTCATTTCCCCCACTGGATGGTTTTGGCATTCTTGTCAAAAGTCAATTGACCATAAATGTGAGGGTTTACTTCTGAGTGCTCCATTCTCTTCCAATGGTCTGTCTGTCTATCCTGTACCAGTACCACAGTGTTTTGATTATTGTAGCTTTGTAGCAAATTTTGAAATCAGGAAGTGTGAGTTCTCCAACTTTGTTCTTCTTTTTCAAGATTGTTTTGACTAGTCTGAGTCCCTGGGAATTCCATAAGGTTTTTAGGATAAGTTTTTCTACTTCAGCACAAGAAAAACTCACTGGAATAATTATTATTCCTTTTTTTTTTTTTTTTACTCTATGAGCTTGTAAGTTACAAGTCTTTTATGACTCCTTTAGTATTACCTAGAGATTGCAACACACTTTCCGAACTCTCAAAGTCTAATATTAAATGATATTTTTATGAACAATGCAAAGATCTTAGGCTACTTTAACTCTATCTGATCTCTCACTAATTCTAGGCCAATGTTGCCATGCATTTTCATTCTATGTATATTTTAACCCAATGAGACATTGTTGATCTTTACTATCAGTATTTATTTAGATTTAGTTACATTTACTTTTTTAAAAAATCTTTATCCCTTCCTGCATCTCTAGCCTTCCACCTGGGTTCATTTTCCTTTTGCCTAAAGAATACTCTTTAGTGTTTCTTTAATGTGGCTCTGCTCATGACAAATTTTCTCTAGTTTTTTATCCTTGATTTTAAAAACCTTTTTTTTTTTTTTTGCCTTTAGTCTTGAAGGATATTTTGTTTGCATAGAAATTCCTAGTTTGGCAGCTATTTTTCTTTCAATGCTTTAAAGATACCAGTCCAGTGCCTTTGACTTCCCTGATTACCTTTGAAAAGCAATGAATGTCTCATGATGATGGAGGAGGTTGTTGTTATGAGGGGAGGAGTGGGATGAGGCGGGTAGGGGGTATATGGGGACCTCATTTTTTTTAATGTAACATTAAAAAAATAATAAAGACAAAAAAAAAAGATTATTTTAAAAAAAAAGAAAAAGATTATTAAAAAAAGAAAACGAAAATCAGTGCCCAGGGCCAGAGGGAAAGGAGCGGAAGCCAGGACCACCAGATACAAAGCCCCCTCCCCCGGCTTGGTTAGGGATCGGCGGCTGTGGCGTGAGAATCAATCAAAAGCCCCCCGGCGCTGCCCAGCTCATCATGCAATCTTGACGCCCGAAAACTGGATTAAGGCACTCGTAGAGCTCCGGTGCCCCCTGGTGGTGACATGAATTCGCATCACCTCGGGAGCGAGCCGTGCGCCTTGAAGTGCTCGGGACACGAGGCCGGCACCCCGCGGGCGTGCAAGCAGACCCCACGCCGCGTGGGCGGAGGGGAGGAGAAGCGCGGCAGGCCCGGGGCACCCAGCTGGCAGAATCATCATGCAAGGGTCTCAAAACATGCACTCCTGGTTTAAGGACATGAAAGACAAGACCGAGAATTTTGGCAGAGATGGGAAAACCACTTTTTTTAAAAAGGAATTGGGCCCTGTTACGCACCACGGCCCCCTCTCGTGGCCTCATCTGTCCCCACAGCTTCAGCTGTCACCATGGTAACCAGCGGACGCGGAGGCCGCGGTGCCGAGCGGAGGCATCCCGCAGCGCCTGGCCCCGCCCCCGCCGCCCGCCTTCGCTGCGCCCCCCCCCCCCCCCCCCCCCCCCCCCAGCAGAGCGGCTGCCGCGCAGGGGCCCGGGAGCCTTGGTTTCTTCCCAGCGGGTCTGCTGGAAAGACCCACCTGCGCCGAGCTCGCATTTTTACACATCCAGCTGCTTTGGGTTTTTTTTTGTTTGCTTTTTTAAACTTTTTATTGTTGTAACAAATACACAACTCAAAATTTCCCATTTTAACCACATTCAAGTGTACGATTCAGTAGAATTTATTACATTCACAATGTTGTGCTACCATCACCAATACCCACTATTCCGACTTTTTCATCACCTTAAATAAAAACGCCTCTCTTAAGCCACAGCTCCCTCTTCCCACCCCACCCCACCCTGGACCCTGGTGACCTACAAACTACTGTTTGTCTCTCTGAAGTTTGCTTCTTTTCGGTATTTCATATAAGCAAAATCATACAATATTTATTTTGTTTTGTTTTGTCTCTGTGTGTCTGGCTTATTTCATGCCATATGATGCCTTCAAGGTTCACCCATGTTGTCGCATATATCAGAATGTCATTCCTTTTTACAGCTGAGTAATATTCCACTGTGCATATATATCACAATTTGGTTTTTTTTCATCTATGGATGGCCACTGGGTGCTTCCATCTTTGGGTGCTTCCATTATTGTGACTAATGCTGCTATATGCAAATATCTGTTTGAGTCCCGTCTTTCAATTCTTTTGGGTAAATAACAAGAAGTAGAGGCGCCAAGTCACATGGTAATTCTCTTTTCAACTTACCGAGGAACCGCCAAACTGATTTCCACAGCAGCTACACCATTCTACAGTGTCACTAGCAATGTATAAGTGTTCCTATTTCTCCATAGCCTTGACAACACTGATTATTTTATTTTTTTAATTACTGCCATATCAGTGGCTGTGAAGGGATATCTCAGTGTGATTTTTATTTGTATTTCCCTGATGTCCAATGATTTTGAGCATTTTTCTTGTGCTTATTGGCCATTAGTAGCAAAGAATATTCTCAAAAGGAAATTTC